>NW_028169047.1:0-2000 GCF_963971535.1 Notolepis coatsorum | reverse complement strand
GGCTTATTCCAAAAAGAATATGAATAT
The DNA here is from genome assembly GCF_963971535.1 of Notolepis coatsorum. Classification (NCBI taxonomy): domain Eukaryota; kingdom Metazoa; phylum Chordata; class Actinopteri; order Aulopiformes; family Paralepididae; genus Notolepis; species Notolepis coatsorum. The sequence goes on along the minus strand of NW_028169047.1, from coordinate 1,973 downwards.
TCCAACTGTCTGATCGCGATTTCCAGTATCGATGTCCATCTGGTCCCGGACATAATGTGGCACAACTTATCCATCGAGGGGCATTGGACGTGTTTCCAAGTGGCCGTGTGAACCGCTAGACTTGCCTGAACAGAAATTATGCGCCCGGAGGGTTTTAGTAACACACGATTTGGAACAGGGTTTCAAGCGTTCTCGATACTGCCGCCTAGCAGGTTTTGGCCAGTACTGCACTTTTTGGGTCTCTAGATGGCTTTCACTCGTAACATATAGGTCCGTGAGTGTAATAGTGATATTAAGATTGAATAAAAGAAAAAACAATCTAAAAACTCGTTATTGTCGCTCAACGGGTGGCGGCCAATAACGAGTAAACTCGTTGTTGGCGCAGAAAGTGTTCATGTTGAGATCTGCAATTCTGCATGAAATAGAAAATCGATGTGTGTTTATCTGTCTAATTTATTTATAAAACATAAAGCTACGATGACGGCTGGGTGGCGCAGCGGACATTGCGCTCGTTACCAACGCAAGAGACACCAGGTTCGACTCCGGCTGTCGGCGTTGCCTCCGGCTTGGGCCAGCCGTCATACTAACTCAATTGGCAGAGTTAGGGGGTGGAAGTCGATGGGTGGTAATCTGGACGTTGTGGACAGCGACTCCTACAGGTCGGTTGGGGACGCCTGCACAGCACTCCTCGCCAATGAGAGTCCGCGCTGGCAGGTGAAAAGATGTGACAGGCTGCCTCCTCATGTACCGGAGGGGACACGTGATGCAAGGCTTCTATCCTCCCTACAACCGGCCAGTGGGGGGCATAGTCGAGCAACGTTCAAGACAGGGGAGGGAAGAATTGGCACAGTGGAATTGGGATGGGAGAAAAAATTGAAAACGTGGATAAAAAAACAACAACATAAAGCTACGAATGAATACCTTGGTGTGCCGTTTTAATTGCATATCTTTAATTGACCCATCTCAAACCCCACCCTCTTTTCCTAATCCTCCAATCACAACCGTTGCTTCCGAACTTTGTTTCTCTGAGGAAAGCAACAGGTGGGAGGATAAAGGGGGCGGAGTCTGAGGAAAGCAACAGGTGGGAGGATAAAGAGGGCGGAGTTTGAGGAAAGCAACACGTGGGAGGATAAAGAGGGCGGAGTTTGAGGAAAGCAACATGTGGAAGGATAAAGAGGGCGGAGTTTGAGGAAAGCAACAGGTGGGAGGATAAAGAGGGCGAAGTTTGAGGAAAGCAACAGGTGGGAGGATAAAGAGGGCGGAGTTTGAGGAAAGCAACAGGTGGGAGGATAAAGAGGGCGGAGTTTGAGGAAAGCAACAGGTGGGAGGATAAAGAGGGCAGAGTTTGAGGAAAGCAACAGGTGGGAGGATAAAGAGGGCGAAGTTTGAGGAAAGCAACAGGTGGGAGGATAAAGAGGGCGGAGTTTGAGGAAAGCAACAGGTGGGAGGATAAAGAGGGCGCAGTTTGAGGAAAGCAACAGGTGGGAGGATAAAGAGGGCGCAGTTTGAGGAAAGCAACAGGTGGGAGGATAAAGAGGGCGGAGTTTGAGAGGATAAAGAGGGCGGGGTTTGATAAAGAGGGCAGAGTTTGAGAGGATAAAGAGGGCGGAGTTTGAGAGGATAAAGAGGGCGGAGTTTGAGTGGATAAAGAGGGCGGGTTTGGGAGGATAAAGAGGGCGGGTTTGATAAAGAGGACGGAGTTTGAGAGGATAAAGAGGGCGGCGTTTGGGAGGATAAAGAGGGCGGGGTTTGATAAAGAGGGCGGAGTTTGTCCAACGCAGGAGATGCTGGGTTCGAGCCCAGCTCTCGGCGTTGCTACCAGCTTGGCTGGTCGTTCATACTAATACAATTGGCAGTGTTAGGGGGTGGGGAAGCTGGCGGGTGGGAATCTGGCGTTGTGGACAGCGACGCCCTACAGGTCAGGTCTGGGCGCCTGCTCAGCGGGGGCAGGACTTGATGGAGATAGCGTGCCC
>NW_028169049.1:0-25381 GCF_963971535.1 Notolepis coatsorum | reverse complement strand
TCTCCTCTCTCAGGAAACACACCATGGCCAGGAACTTGGTGACCTCCTTCAGGTACATGACCGTGGTGTTGTTCAGATGGATGATGGCCATGGACTCCTGGTCGTACGGCGAGCCGGCCTGGTCTTCAGACACACTGAGGAGGGGGGGGGGGGGGAGGGAGAGGAGGAGGAGGGGAGGGGGAGGAGAGGAGGAGGAGAGGGAGGAGGAGGGGAGGGGGAGGAGGAGGAGGAGAGGGAGGAGGAGGAGGGGGGGAGGAGGGGAGGGGGAGAGGGAGGAGGAGGGGAGGGGGAGGAGGAGGAGGAGAGGGAGGAGGAGGAGGGGGGGAGGAGGAGGGGGAAGAGGAGAGGGGGAAGAGGAGAGGGGGAAGAGGAGAGGAGGAGAGGGAGGAGGAGGAGGAGGAGGGGAGGGGAGGAGGAGGAGGGGGAAGAGCAGAGGAGGAGAGGGAGGAGGAAGAGGAGAGAAGGAGAAGGAGGAGGAGGAGGAGGGGGAGATAAAGAGAAATAAAAGATGAGTTATTCATTTAAGCAATAGCTCACAACAGGCCATGGTATATGGTTATTATATCACAGCTAAGGGGCGTAGTTCACTGCATCACAGCTAAGGGGCGTAGTTCACGACAGGCCATGGTATATGGTTATAGAGCATATCACCAGACATCCTCCCATTCCTAACTGCAACCATCAACTCCTCCCTCAACTCGGGGGTGGTCCAACCATGAACCCCACCGTCATAGGCAACTATGGTCCTGCAGTGACAGACCCCCGAGGCTGGCATCAGATTGGTATGGCGAGGTAGCGCAGATATCAACTTGTCTTAATGACCATGGTATGAGAGGAATAATCAACTTTCAATTAATAATCAACAGGGTGTTTGAGAAACATTAAGACACCTTTATCATAGTGGCTACATGCTGTAGCTTAGAAACAGGATATGATCAAAACAAGAAAGAAATATGCTGCTAGGCAACAGATGCCTGAGCAAATGGCTATTTTCAAAATGAATACATTCTCTTACACTTAATCCCATGATGTCGTGGGGACATTAGCCCCCTGAGAGAGAGAGAGAGAGAGGGATAGAGAGAGAGAGAGAGAGAGAGATGGAGAGCGAGAGAAAGAGAGACACAGATAGAGAGAGAGGGAGACAGAGAGAGAGAGCGAGAGAGAGACAAAGAGAGACAGAGAGCGACAGAGAGGCAGAGAGAGAAAGAGAGAGAAACAAAGAGAGAGAGAAAGAGACAGAAAGCGACAGAGAGAGAGAGGGATAGAGAGAGAGAGAGAGACAGAAATGGAGAGCGAGAGATAGAAAGAGACACAGATAGAGAGAGAGGGAGAGAGAGAGAGCGAGAGAGAGAGACAAAGAGAGAAAGAGAGACAGAGAGAGATAGAGAGAAAGAGAGAGAGAGAAAGAGACAGAAAGCGACAGAGAGAGAGAGAGAGAGAGAGAAAGAGACAGAAAGCGAGAGAGAGACAGAAAGCGCGCGAGAGAGAGAGAGAGAGAGAGAGAGAGAGAGAGAGCTGCACTTAAACCACATGCACACACCAAAGAAATGCACCCCCCAGGTAATTACAGTTATCAGTGCTCCGCTGTGGGACCTGGCAGACTCGTTGAAGAAGCCTGGTTCTCCCAAACAGCTGCTCACCATAAGGCCTCATTCAGATCCAATCAGACAATACAGCACCTTGCCGCCGGTCGGTGCGTTGGTGTGACATCGTGCCGGGAGCGTTCTTTAACTCAGTCCCTCGCCTCGTCTCCCGCTGTGATTGAAGGGGCCACCGCAGCGCGGGGGAGGGGCCGAGTCTGGCAAAAGTTGACTTCCAGTTCTACTTTCTCGCGGAAAAACGCCACTCGGTTTTCTTTGGGCAACTCTGTAACTCTGTAACAACTGTCGGAGCCCAACGCAACTACCCCCATTCAAGAGAAGCAACTACCCCCATTCAAGAGAAGCAACTACCCCCATTCAAAAGAATCAACTAACCCCATTCAAGAGAAGCAACTACCACCATTCAAATGAAGCAACTACCTCCATTCAAGAGAAGCAACTACCCCCATTCAAGAGAAGCAACTACCTCCATTCAAGAGAAGCAACTACCCCCATTCAAAAGAAGCAACTACCACCATTCAAGAGAAGCAACTACCCCATTCAAGAGAAGCAACTAACCCCATTCAAGAGAAGCAACTACCCCCATTCAAGATAAGCAACTACCCCCATTCAAGATAAGCAACTACCCCCATTCAAGAGAAGCAACTACCACCATTCAAGAGAAGCAACTACCTCCATTCAAGAGAAGCAACTACCTCCATTCAAGAGAAGCAACTACCTCCATTCAAAAGAAGCAACTAACCCCATTCAAGAGAAGCAACTACCCTCATTCAAGAGAAGCAACTACCCCCATTCAAGAGAAGCAACTACCACCATTCAAGAGAAGCAACTAACCCCATTCAAGAGAAGCAACTACCCCCATTCAAAAGAAGCAACTACCTCCATTCAAGAGAAGCAACTACCCCCATTCAAGATAAGCAACTACCCCCATTCAAGAGAAGCAACTACCACCATTCAAGAGAAGCAACTACCCCCATTCAAGAGAAGCAACTACCCCCATTCAAGAGAAGCAACTACCCCCATTCAAGAGAAGCAACTACCCCCATTCAAAAGAAGCAACTACCCCCATTCAAGAGAAGCAACTACCAACATTCAAGAGAAGCAACTACCCCCATTCAAAAGAAGCAACTACCCCCATTCAAGAGAAGCAACTACCCCCATTCAAAAGAAGCAACTACCCCCATTCAAAAGAAGCAACTAACCCCATTCAAGAGAAGCAACTACCACCATTCAAGAGAAGCAACTACCCCCATTCAAAAGAATCAACTAACCCCATTCAAGAGAAGCAACTACCCCCATTCAAGAGAAGCAACTACCTCCATTCAAAAGAAGCAACTACCCCCATTCAAGAGACGCAACTACCACCATTCAAGAGAAGCAACTACCCCCATTCAAGAGAAGCAACTACCCCCATTCAAGAGAAGCAACTACCCCCATTCAAAAGAATCAACTACCACCATTCAAGAGAAGCAACTACCCCCATTCAAGAGAAGCAACTACCCCCATTCAAAATAATCAACTACCCCCATTCAAGAGAAGCAACTAACCCCATCCAAGAGAAGCAACTAACCCCATTCAAAAGAAGCAACTAACCCCATTCAAGAGAAGCAACTACCCCCATTCAAGAGAAGCAACTACCCCCATTCAAGAGAAGCAACTACCCCCATTCAAAAGAAGCAACTACCCCCATTCAAGAGAAGCAACTAACCCCATTCAAGAGAAGCAACTACCCCCATTCAAGAGAAGCAACTAACCCCATTCAAAAGAAGCAACTAACCCCATTCAAGAGAAGCAACTACCCCCATTCAAGAGAAGCAACTAACCCCATTCAAGAGAAGCAACTAACCCCATTCAAAAGAAGCAACTAACCCCATTCAAGAGAAGCAACTACCCCCATTCAAGAGAAGCAACTAACCCCATTCAAGAGAAGCAACTACCACCATTCAAAAGAAGCAACTACCCCCATTCAAGAGAAGCAACTACCCCCATTCAAGAGAAGCAACTAACCCCATTCAAGAGAAGCAACTACCCCCATTCAAGAGAAGCAACTAACCCCATTCAAGAGAAGCAACTACCTCCATTCAAGAGAAGCAACTACCCTCATTCAAGAGAAGCAACTACCCCCATTCAAGAGAAGCAACTACCCCCATTCAAAATAATCAACTAAACCCATCCAAGAGAAGCAACTAACCCCATTCAAGAGAAGCAACTACCCCCATTCAAGAGAAGCAACTAACCCCATTCAAGAGAAGCAACTACCCCCATTCAAGAGAAGCAACTACCACCATTCAAGAGAAGCAACTACCACCATTCAAGAAAAGCAACTACCCCCATTCAAGAGAAGCAACTAACCCCATTCAAGAGAAGCAACTAACCCCATTCAAGAGAAGAGATGTTAAAGGTGCTATAGATAACATTCATCGACTAGATGTTAAAGTGATTAGGTAACATTGTGATGTCTCGTGGTATAAACTGACCGTACGCTCAGATGCGACACAAAGACAAATAATCGCCCCGCTTTGCCCGCCTCAGTTTGACAGCTGGACTCCAGCGAAACAGGCTAAAAATGTAACCTATTGGACATAATAGGCCACAGAGCATCATAGCCATCTACGTCATATTCATTGTGAAGATATACTCACATTTGCATTTGCTGCCATTATTTCCAAAACTAGACACAGATGCTTTGAATACTATGTTATTATTTACACTATGTAATTATTTTAAAATAGAAAAACAAGGACATCAAGTGTGATGAGGGCTTCACCGGGTCACAGGGACACACAGCAGGGGGCGCTAGAGAAACCGGCAGCTGGTGGTCATAGTACAGAGCACTGCTGTACCCTGGACATAGTACATAGTACATAAAAGGCACAGATTGTGCTACAAGGTCTGCTGTGCGACAGGCTAGATGTCTCTATATCACACAGATCTGTCTGTCTGTCTCAGCTGCCCTGCAGGCCACTCCCAGACTCAGTGTAGCTTGTTGTAAAACAATACTCTCAGATTAGCTTGTTGTGAAACAATACTCTCAGTGTAGCTTGTTGTAAAACAATACTCTCAGATTAGCTTGTTGTGAAACAATACTCTCAGATTAGCTTGTTGTGAAACAATACTCTCAGTGTAGCTTGTTGTAAAACAATACTCTCAGTGTAGCTTGTTGTGAAACTGTAACTGAGGGGTACAATTCCCTGACTGTATTGTTAGATATGATATTTAATACCACTACCTCATGTACTTTAACTTCTGGCCACCCAGTACAAGATATAAGTATGATGAACACTTTCCCACCTGATGAAACGAATCCACACAAATGTACCAAATCGAAGGTTTAATACAGCAAAAGGTGTATACAACGATCACTTAATTACATTTATGATTTGAAATATGAAATATGCACTTTTATGGCAAATGAGTATTCGTAGGTAAATCAACATTGAATGTCCAATCTCTGGTTACGCAGGGAGTAAGTATACAACCTGGAATATTTAGGAAAACGATAGCGATGGTACTTAAATGATTATAGCTGGATACACTAAGGGGGGGGGGGTCCCGCTGGTTGTAAGACAGTAGGAGGGGGGGGTTAGAGAAGCCGCTGGCGGTATCCCATCTGGCCGACGGTGTCTTGGGAGAATCCAAAGTCTTGGACACGGTGCCCACAGAACCTCGGGCCGCAGACGAATACAGCTGGACCCTCTGTGGACGGTATCTGCCGGTCCACAACGGAGAGACGTGAGGCGACCTCACTGGTGTAGAGCGCCGTCTCACCTGGAGTCCTCTCCGGGGGGTAGTTCCAACACTCCGCAGTGTTGGCCTTTATCCATGGAATAATCAAAGCACACAAAGCATAATCCAAGCCGTGGAAGGCTCGCCGTCGTCCGGGTAGAGTAATCCAATATACAGGTCCAGTCGCTCTTGGCCCGGAGCTCCTCGGATGCAATCACCACTAGGGGTCTGACCAGCCTGGTTAAGCGTCCAGATAACGTCAGGAACGATGGGGGTACTGATAACTTTAGAACTCTAACCGAACGATGCACCATACATAAATAGACTATTATTAGCTTAATAGAATACGTCCAACTCGACGGTATAGTGCCAAACTATGACTATTCAACTATTAATCTACACAATATCTCAATGCCTATTCTGGGGCCAAGTAGGCCTTACTACACCGCACGTGCGTCGTGGGGAGGCTTTGCGTCTGTCACTCTGTTGGAGGGTAAAGAACTGGACTAAAAGGAAGTTCTACTTTACTTGCGCCATATATATATATGCGCTATGAACAAATAGTACCATTCGTATTTCGCCCGACATATTCCTGCGCGGAACCGGGGCTTGCCACGACATGTTAGGCGGCACGATTGAACTTGAACCTGGCGCCAGGTTCTCGTCCAATGGTAGAATGAAACTATTATGGGCTGTTTAGTAGACTAAAGGGATATTCAATGCATATTGTACAAGGAATATACAGGGGATATCAAACGATATACAAATACAATTAAATATATATATATAAATAAATATACATATTCGGTTTAATCTGATCCTTCACAACAGAAACAATACTCTCAGTGTAGCTTGTTGTGAAACAATACTCTCAGTTTAGCTTGTTGTAAAACAATACTGTCAGATTAGCTTGTTGAAAAACAATACTGTCAGATTAGCTTGTTGTAAAACAATACTCTCAGTGTAGCTTGTTGTAAAACAATACTCTCAGTGTAGCTTGTTGTGAAACAATACTATCAAATTAGCTTGTTGTAAAACAATACTGTCAGATTAGCTTGTTGTAAAACAATACTATCAATGTAGCTTGTTGTAAAACAATACTCTCAGTGTAGCTTGTTGTAAAACAATACACTCAGTTTAGCTTGTTGTAAAACAATACTCTGTGTAGCTTGTTGTGAAACAATACTCTCAGTTTAGCTTGTTGTAAAACAATACTCTCAGTGTAGCTTGTTGTAAAACAATACTCTCAGTGTAGCTTGTTGTAAAACAATACTCTCAGTTTAGCTTGTTGTAAAACAATACTCTCAGATTAGCTTGTTGTAAAACAATACTCTCAGATTAGCTTGTTGTAAAACAATACTCTCAGATTAGCTTGTTGTAAAACAATACTCTCAGATTAGCTTGTTGTAAAACAATACTCTCAGTTTAGCTTGTTGTAAAACAATACTATCAGATTAGCTTGTTGTAAAACAATACTGTTTAGCTTGTTGTAAAACAATACTCTCAGTGTAGCTTGTTGTAAAACAATACTCTCAGATTAGCTTGTTGTAAAACAATACTCTGTTTATCTTGTTGTAAAACAATACTCTGTGTAGCTTGTTGTAAAACAATACTCTCAGATTAGCTTGTTGTAAAACAATACTCTCAGTTTAGCTTGTCGGAAAACAATACTATCAGATTCGCTTGTTGTAAAACAATACTCTCAGATTAGCTTGTTGTAAAACAATACTCTCAGATTAGCTTGTTGTAAAACAATACTCTCAGCGTAGCTTGTTGTAAAACAATACTCTGATTAGCTTGTTGTAAAACAATACTCTGTTTAGCTTGTTGTAAAACAATACTCTCAGATTAGCTTGTTGTAAAACAATACTCTCAGATTAGCTTGTTGTAAAACAATACTCTCAGTTTAGCTTGTTGTAAAACAATACTAACAGATTAGCTTGTTGTAAAACAATACTGTTTAGCTTGTTGTAAAACAATACTCTGTGTAGCTTGTTGTAAAACAATACTCTCAGATTAGCTTGTTGTAAAACAATACTGTTTAGCTTGTTGTAAAACAATACTCTCAGTGTAGCTTGTTGTAAAACAATACTCTCAGATTAGCTTGTTGTAAAACAATACTCTCAGTTTAGCTTGTCGTAAAACAATACTAACAGATCAGCTTGTTGTAAAACAATACTATCAGATTAGCTTGTTGTAAAACAATACTCTCAGATTAGCTTGTTGTAAAACAATACTCTCAGATTAGCTTGTTGTAAAACAATACTATCAGATTAGCTTGTTGAAAGGTTAACCGTCTGTAGTGTGGTAGTGAAAGGGTTAACCTTCTGTAGTGTGGTAGTGAAGGGTTCACATTATGTAGTGTGGTAGTGAAAGGGTTAACCTTCTGTAGTGTGGTAGTGAAAGGGTTAACCTTCTGTAGTGTGGTAGTGAAAGGGTTAACCTTCTGTAGTGTGGTAGTGAAAGGGTTAAAGGCCATCTAGCCTGGAACACTTGATCTCAGCCGCTCAACAGTTGAATCACGTCTCTCTCGGCTCCCTCCGCCTGCTGCTTGAGAACAATCTCAGCTCCAGAAAAAGTCCCCCATCTTATTCCTTTAAAGGCTTCCCACTCTCAGAGGTCGGAGCGGTTTTGTGATATTTTATAACTTTTATAAAACTGCTTTTAAAAACCCCAACCCTGTATTGTACTGTACAATGAAGTGATGTACATCTTTCTTTTCAGAACAACCTGGTCTATCAGAATATATGTGATTTGGGGATATTTCAGCAGCCTTACCTCCTACTAGGGATGCTCGATATTGGCTTTTTTACCGATACCGATATACCGATATTGTCCAACTCTTAATTTCCGATACCGATATCAACCGATACCGATATATGCAGGGTTCCCCCCCCCCCCAAAAAACTGAATAATTTCAGGTAATTAACATTACATATCTCTTGTTGTGGAATTAACACAACATTATGCATACTTTTGACAATAAATAAAATCTGAATTTGTTCTTACTTGCTTGCCTGGGTAAATAAAGGTTATAGACATGTAATGTTAATTACCTGAAATTATTCAGTTTTTTTGGGGGGAAACCCTGCATATATCGGTATCGGTTTATATCAGTATCGGAAATTAAGAGTTGGACAATATCGGTATATCGGATATCGGTAAAAAAAAGCCAATATCGAACATCCCTAATAAATATATATAATATGAAATAAATGAGGAGCAGTAGTACTTTGAAAATAACTCTGGACAGCCGCTGCAATCTGTTGCAACAGAGTCTCCAGGATTACAGCATGCTAGCAGTGTGTGCGCCGTGCTGGATAACTGCACAGCCGGAGGGGGTTGGCAGCTAACTGGGTCATTTTATGTGAAATTTGGGATTTGTATTGTTTCTTTGACTGCGTGTTGTTGGCTGAAGCACACACTGTACGTGTGAGAGAGTAAGATAAATCCCCCCGTCGGATGTTAGAAAGCTGTGAGACACAGAGGCTACATCGCATTATTGTAAGAAACCTAATTCTCTCAACTAACCGCAGCTCTGTTATCCAATACAGAACTTGTAATGAGGGACATTAATTAGGATTGTATTGGTATTGTAATTTATACAACACATTGTCTCCTACTGTTTAGAGGTAATTAATCATGTTGTAATTAATTAATTAACTCAAATTAAAGCAGCTACTAGGCTTTGACATAATTATAATCTCTCTATACACCTCTCACTATAGACCTCTCACTATAGACCTCTCTCTATAGACCTCACTATAGACCTCTCACTATAGACCTCTCACTATAGACTCTCTCACTATAGACCTCTCACTATAGACCTCCCTCTATAGACCTCTCTCTATAGACCTCTCACTATAGACCTCTCACTATAGACCTCTCACTATAGACCTCTCACTATAGACCTCTCTCTATAGACCTCTCACTATAGACTCTCTCACTATAGACCTCTCTCTATAGACCTCTCACTATAGACCTCTCTCTATAGACCTCTCACTATAGACCTCTCACTATAGACCTCTCTCTATAGACCTCTCTCTATAGACCTCTCACTATAGACCTCTCACTATAGACCTCTCACTATAGACCTCTCTCTATAGACCTCTCTCTATAGACCTCTCTCTATAGACCTCTCACTATAGACTCTCTCACTATAGACCTCTCACTATAGACCTCTCACTATAGACCTCTCTCTATAGACCTCTCTCTATAGACATCTCTCTATAGACCTCTCACTATAGACTCTCTCACTATAGACCTCTCACTATAGACCTCTCTCTATAGACCTCTCACTATAGACCTCTCACTATAGACCTCTCACTATAGACCTCTCTCTATAGACCTCTCTCTATAGACCTCTCTCTATAGACCTCTCACTATAGACTCTCTCACTATAGACCTCTCTCACTATAGACCTCTCACTATAGACCTCTCACTATAGACCTCTCACTATAGACTCTCTCTCTATAGACCTCTCACTATAGACCTTCTCACTATAGACCTCTCACTATAGACTCTCTCTCTATAGACCTCTCACTATAGACCTCTCACTATAGACCTCTCACCCGTAGATGCAGGAGATGTCGATGACCACGTCGATCATGTCGCAGCACAGCTCGTAGGTCTGTAGATCCACGGGGCTGCTGTCGGTGGCGATGGAGATCTTACTGACCACGTCGAACAGGAAGGCCTTCTCAATGCCGGAGTTCTGAGGGAGAGAGATAGAGAAAGGTTACTATAGGTATATCTTCCTGTATATTTACATTTTACTATAGGTATATCTTCCTGTACATTTACATTTTACTATAGGTATATATTCCTGTATATTTACATTTGACTATAGGTATATCTTCCTGGACATTTACATTTGACTATAGATATACCTTCCTGGACATTTACATTTTACTATAGGTATATCTTCCTGTACATTTTACTATAGGTATATCTTCCTGTACATTTACATTTGACTATAGATATACCTTCCTGGACATTTACATTTTACTATAGGTATATATTCCTGTATATTTACATTTTACTATAGGTATACCTTCCTGTACATTTACATTTGACTATAGGTATATCTTCCTGGATATTTACATTTTACTATAGGTATATATTCCTGTATATTTACATTTTACTATAGGTATATCTTCCTGTACATTTAGATTTTACTATAGGTATATCTTCCTGTACATTTACATTTTACTATAGGTATACCTTCCTGGACATTTACATAAAGAAATTACATTTGACTGTACATTTTACTGTATATTACTGTATATTTTCGGACTGTATATTTGAGAATTTTGGAATGTATATACATATTTTAGAATGTATATCTCTGACTGTATTTCTTTTTTTATTCCTATTTTTTTTCTACTTTTGACTTTTGACTAACTAAATGTTCATTGTGAACGATCTGTGGTGTTGAATTTCCCCCAGGATCAATAAAGTACTTATATTCTATTCTATTCTATTATGTCTAATCTATGTGAATATAGGCCACCTTTACATCTTAAAAAAAAGATAAAATCCTTGAAATCCTCGTAAATGTAATCTTTAATGCACTTTTTTTTTGTGAGATTGTGTTGTTCACTGAGAGCACACACACTCCTGTTTGCGGACGACTCAGCCCTGCTGGTCTCTGACAAGAACAAGTTACAGGTTGAAAAAACCCTCAGCTCGGAACTAGGCAGAATCTGCATATGGCTCGCTGATAACAAACTATCATTACACATGGGCAAAACAGAGTCCATTCTCTTCGGTTCAAATAACAAACTCAGCAAGACCGACGGCTTCTCAGTTACAGTGGGTGACAATATTGTCACAAGGAAAGATGAAATTACCTACCTGGGTTCCATCCTAGAGGCTAATCTCTCCTGTGACAAAATGGCATCCAATGTAATAAAAAAAGTCAACCAACGAACTCGATTCTTGTACCGGATCTCCTCTCTGGTAAACAAGAACACCCTGAAGACTCTGGCAGGAGCACTCATTCAGGGGTACTACGACTATGCTTGCACCTCATGGTACCAAAGCACCTCAAAGGCGCTAAAAACAAAATTACAAACATCTCAAAACAAACTGGTCAGACTACTGCTTGACCTTACTCCTAGAACCCACCTCACCCCTGCCCACTTTGACAACCTAGGATGGCTTAGAGTAGACGACAGAGTACAACAACTTGCAATGGGCCTGGTCTACAAGATACACTACACGACCAAGGTACCCATGTACATGTCAAAATACTTCCCAAAGGTCAGTGAATACCACGATCACAACACCAGAGGGAGCTCCACAAATCATGTTAAACCCAGATTCGGCTCAAATAAGGGACTAAACACGTTTCGCAATTATGCCACATCAATGTGGAACGCCCTACCCAAAGCTGTAAAGGAATGTGGATCACTACCCACTTTCAAAACCTCTCTCAAGGGACACCTACGGGAGACTGCAATTCAACACTGGCCCCTGTAAATATCCTAACCCAACCCCCTCCAATGTACAGTCATTTACCTAGTATGGTTTTGTCAATAGTTCAATGTACAATTGTGTTTGTTTGTACAGTGTCTCCTCCCCCCCCCCCCTCAATGTACAGTGTTACTTGTTTATACAGTGTGCCCCCCGGCCCCCCCCCCCCCCCCCCAACCACCTCCAATGTAAATTACCCAGTATGGTTGTCAATATCCCAATGTACCCAACCCCCCCCACCCAACCTCCTCCAATGTACAGTTTCTACGTCAAATGTATATACTCCCTTTTCTTGACTCCTTCTGTATCACAAACAGTACTGTATTTGCAAATCTGGTATGTCATAAATGTATAGATGTAGCAGTACTGACTATCTGTATGTCATGTATGTCATATATGTCTATATGAATTGAAAATGGGGGACCCTGATGGAAACAAGACAAACGTCTTTCTCAGGTCTGCATCCCCTTAACAATTGTATGTATTGAGCCGTACTGTATTGTACCCATTCTGCAATCTGTTAAATAAAGTTTTCATTCATTCATTCATTCATTCATCCACTGTTGGCTAACCACGTCCCAGCCATCTGTTACACATCAGCACCACCTACTGGCCACCACGCAAATGACATGTGTGTGTGTGGCCTAGAATGCAGTGGAATCAAGTCCACTTGATTTTAAAAGCCCAATCAGTGATCCAGACAGAAACACAGGGCGAGCCCCACCATGTATACCACATAAGAATGGATACGGGACAGTTTTTTTTTTAAATATAGATTTTAATCACAGAAATCTATTACAATATTACCCTACCTACTTTTATATACTTCCTATCAAATTCATGTGTCGGTTCTATCCTAATTTGATCTCACTACCTCCTATGTTGTGAGCGACGCACTGCTCTGTTGTTCTATAAGGTAATTTAGAACTGTACTTTGTAAAGAAACTCAAAGTGTTAAGAGCGATGCACTGCTCTGTTGTTATATATTTTTATTGGCTATTTTTAAACTGAATCAAACCGCACTTTTTTTACTTATTATTTTAATTACTGAAAAACTGTGATTTACCTTACCTTGCTACCTCTCTATCTTTTATGCTCGCTTATGCCTGTATTTTTTATTTTACTGTTGTGAAGCACTTTGAACTGCAATTTATATATGAAAAGTGCTTATTATTATTATTATTATTATTATTATTATTATATTATTATTATTATTATTATTATTATTATTATTATTATTATTATTATTATTATTATTATTACAATATATATATTTTTTTAATATAGATTTGTATGACAAGAGTCTATTAAAGATTTTCCGGGAGGTTTTAATATCAGTTCTCTGCTCATTGTATGTATATTTTGTGTCAGTGGGTACAGTTACTTTTTTATAATGTAAATAGCTCCGCCATTTTGCATCAGATTGAGACACGTTTTTACCCCCTAGACGGTCACAGAAAGGTAAAGAAACAAACTACGTTCTACTTTATGCCAATAAGGTTCAGGTTTGTTCTAACCGTGAGATATAATCACAAAGATAACGTCAGAATCTTTCGCTAATAATATTTTCAACCGCTTTTGACAGAGGCTGGTGTTAGCTGGGGAGTGTAATTTTATGAAATTTCAAATCGAAAGCCCTGGGTATCCTCTGTCTTCTTAGGACTACAACGTTTTCATGATGCGTTACTTGGTTTCTGCCGGGATGCGCCGAAGAGTGAAGAGACGTTTCTCTCCATCCCATGTAAAGGCCACCAGGACGCCCAGGAGCAGCAGGACCCCCAGGCCAACAGGACCCCCAGGCTAACAGGACCCCCAGGCCACCAGGACCCCCAGGACAGCAGGACCCCCAGGCCACCAGGACCCCCAGGACAGCAGGACCCCCAGGCCACCAGGACCCCCAGGACAGCAGGACCCCCAGGCCACCAGGACCCCCAGGACAGCAGGACCCCCAGGCCACCAGGACCCCCAGGACAGCAGGACCCCCAGGAGCAGCAGGACCCCCAGGCTAACAGGACCCCCAGGCCAACAGGACCCCCAGGACAGCAGGACCCCCAGGAGCAGGATTACTCACCGATATGAAGATGTTGAGCAGGTTCTCCAGGGTGGGCAGCTGTGGGATGAGTTTCTGGACCACTTTGCTGAAAGCCTCGAAGATGGAGTGATCGTAGATGCTGGTCAGGTAGAAGCTGCAGGGTGGATTGGTGTTTAGGATAAAGAGTACAGCGTTACAATATACTACAGTACTTCCCTTGAGAACAGACAGAGTACAAGTACAGTAGTATTGCCTCTACAGTTTAGTTTAATTTAGTTTAGTTTAGCTTAGTTTAGCTTAGCTTAGTTTAGCTTAGTTTAGCTTAGTTTAGCTTAGCTTAGTTTAGCTTAGTTTAGCTTAGTTTAGTTTAGCTTAGTTTAGCTTAGTTTATCTTAGCTTAGTTTAGCTTAGTTTAGCTTAGCTTAGTTTAGCTTAGTTTAGCTTAGCTCAGCTTAGTTTAGTTTAGCACTTAGTTTATCTTAGTTTACCTTCTAATCTGACCAATAAAAACAAGCTAGAATTCTAATCTGACAAATAGAAACAATCTAGAATTTTAATCAAACAAATAAAAACAAGCTATATTTATAATAACACAGAACAAGGTAGATGTGAACATGAGCACACAAATAATAAGTCATTGCATATTCCAACAAATAAGAACTGAGCACCTGTTCTTTTTAATGTAGGAAGGCTAGGTTGGAAGTAGATAGATGACAAGTTCCAATACCAGGCGGCTCTGTGCATAGATTCTGCTAGAAGAAGGTTCAGGAAGGAGGAGGTTGAGAGGGTAAAGGGGTGGCTTTAGGACTTTGTATTTGGGAACCATTCATCTTCTAAAAGAACCCAAACACCTTGATCCTCCTTGATCTCTCTCTGCTTTCAGGATCCGGAGGTCAATGTGTTTTGGAATTTGGTTGAGGCTTCAAAGCTGTAGTTCACTTTCTGTTGTTGTTGTTGTTGTTGTTTTTTGGCTGGACCGAGAGAGGGCCTACCCACAACAGAGAGCGGGCAGAGACCTGGAGACTAGCTGTAGGAGACCAGGACCCGGTCCAGATAGATAGACCGGCTATAGATAAATATAAAGATAAATATAGATAAATTTTTTTTTTTAAAAGGGCCCTTTTTATGCTTTTTGGGGGGGTTTGGTGATCAAATATTGAATATTGAACTATAATAATCAGTGCAGGAGCTCACTTATCCTTGAAAGACACTTTTATCGCTGACTTAAAAAGGCCCATACATCTCCATAAATGTTCAGGGGGGAGGGAATAAGTGCTTACCCTACAGACCCCAATAAGTGCTGTATATTCTGTATTGTTTAATATAAATGCATTTTTTATTCCAATCCCGATTTGTATTTGAGATTCCCAAATCCCATCGGACTTGACTTCTTCGTGTCCCTCAGTGAGTATAATACCAGCATTCAACTGTATGGCCACAGCGGTTTCTATCATCATCATCATCATCACCACCCACGCTATACATAAAATATATAGGTCCGTGGAGAGGCACGCTGAGGAGGCCGTGCAAACTGAAATGGAATATGGGGCATCGCTCTCTCTTTACCTAATATTTAGATTCTATCCTGACATTTTCAGTTGGAAGTAGGGATGCTCGATATTGGCTTTTTTACCGATACCGATATTCCGATATTGTCCAACTCTTAATTTCGATACCGATACCGATATCAACTGATACCGATATATGCAGGGTTTCCCCCCAAAAAAACTGAATAATTTCAGGTAACTAATAATTTCACTGGATGCATTCAAAAGGCTTTCTAAATGTAAGCATTATCTGTGCAAAATATGATAATTAAAAAAGTAAAAATTAACATTACATATCTCTTGTTGTTGAATTAAACCAACATGCATACTTTTGACAATAAATAAAATAAGAATTGGTTCTTACTTGCTTGCCTGGGTAAATAAAGGTTAAATAAATGTAAAAAAAAAAAAAAAAAAAATGTTTTACCGATACCGATATTTTCCGATATCACATTTTACTGCCGATATCGGCCGATAATATCGGTCGGCCGATAATGTCGGACATCCCTAGTTGGAAGGGCAGTCTATATGCGTAACGAAATATATATATATATAACTTTTTTTTACAAGGCTCAAAAAGGGCAGGTGCTCAAGCACCCCTTGGGCTATGTGTGTGCACGTGCCTGCCCACCTCAGGTGTATCCTCTCGAGGCCGGCGTCCGCCAGGTCGTCGTTGGCGCGCTTGTGGATGTCGCGCTGCTTCTCGATCTTCTGGTCGTCCGACAGGCCGTCCACCTTGTGGATGAACACCTCGAAGTTGATGTCCGGGTTGACCTTGTAGGCCCGGGTCACGGTGAGGTGCAGGCGACTCAGGGCCTCCACATAGTCGTCCTGTGAGGGAGAGGGCAGAGGGTGTCACTATATATTTAGACACATCCTGACAGATGTTAAAGTCAGTTAAAGTCACTTTAACACATTCGGGGCCAACCACGTATTTCCACGTGTTTCGGATCCAACGCTTGACGGCCAACCACGTATATATACGTGGCAAGGTTGTTTTGGCTTTTATTCCATTGTAATATCCTACTCAATGTCACCCTGCGGCACTGCAGATTTACCCTACTCTTGGAATTCGGAAAAGTGCATTACCGGCCAGATCCTCATAGGGGCGCTGTCTCGATAATGCAGTGTTCTCACTGGGCTTTTCTGTTAGCCTAAAGCTATGCGTGTAGCCGATGGCCTGGAATAGTTTTTGGGACGTTGAATTCAGTATGCAGTAAAGGAATATATCATCAACCAATAGACCATCTACCAGATGACGATCGATAACTGGGAAATCCTTTTTGGGATCCAACCGGCCACAGGTAAGAGCGATTTGACGTCAATTACAGCCCGATCGGGCCTTGCTCTCATAGCTATCCACCCGGTCAGCGAATAAGGCTACTGAGGCTAATGCCGTTATTGGTAATCAATAATCAGAAACGACGTCCCCCGCCCCCCCCTTTCATGCATTCATGGTGGACCATGATATCGACAATATGCATTTTGAGTTTTAGCTCTAGCTGGTCTATAGCCGAAACGCCATTCGATTTAACGTTATTAGCTTAGCGCCCTATAACTTGCGTTTCAGGAAATACCCCAGAACATTCTGCTATAACGTTCATATTCACGACGCTATAAAATGGGAACGTATTGATGAAAAAATTATTTGTATAAGGCATATTGAAGGGACGGTTTATAGTGTCAATTGACAATGAGAATGGACAGATAGCAATAATATAAAGTATAGATATAGCTCTACAAACAGCCTCACGCACAATGAAAGTTTGTTTTGATATGCTGGCCGTATAGAGTGGGATTAGACGGATCCCAATGGCCCCGAATGTGTTAAAGGAATGAGGAATATAAAAGTCACTTTAAGGAAAGAACAGATGTGGTTCTTGTATAGTATAGTTTAGATATAGTAAGTGTAGCATAATGACAGAGTTAAAATTGTATATTGTATAGTAGTGTACATAGGAACAAGTGCCTTCTCAGGATTTTAGCATGTAAATATGCAGTATAGTATCGTGATACTTTGCGCGTCGATACTGTATCGATAAAAGGATGCCAAGTATCGATATTTTATTATGCAATTTTTTTTATTAAATTTTTTTATTATTATTTTTGTATAAGGAAGTTGCATTGTTCATTTCAATCCCTGTAATAGTACAGTAGTCCACACACACACACACACACACACACACACACACACACACACACACGTGTGCATTCATTTAAGTTGGAATATGACTGTAATACAAACAGTTCAGTTTGTCAGGTACATGCAACACAGATTACAGTGTTGACTAGGGCTGCAACTAATGACTATTTTGGTAGTCGACTAATCTGTCGATTATTTTTTCGATTAGTCGACTAATCGAAAAACAATTATATTAAAAAATAATAATAATAATATATATATATATATATATATATATATATATATATATATATATATATATATATATATATATATATATATATATATATATTTTTTTTGCACTACCTATCTTTGTGAAAGTGGCTTCTCAGCTCGGGTCCAGCTGAAGACAGAGCAGAGGAACAGATTGGACATTGAGCATGACCTCAGAGTTGCTTTGAGACTCTTGTCAGGACCAAACAACATCCCCAGTTATCCCATTAGTTCCCCCAAACTCTGTTATGTTAACCTAAGAAGTCTTCAGCTGGCTGGACCAGAGCTGAGAAGCCACTTTCACAAAGATAGGTAGTGCAAAAAATAAATAAAAAATAAATAATATTTATCTTTTTATTTTTTTAACACTATGATCGCCGGGGACGAGTTAAGACGTCATTCCTAGCCATGCTCATTCTGCCGAAGACGCCGTAACTCGTCTTTGATGTCAATATTTCAAAAATCTGTCATCGAAATCATATTTCCTTTCCGGAGCCCTGAGATGTACTGGTGAGCTCCACTCAACTGTCTAACGGTTCGAGAGCGCCATCTGGTGGCCGATCGGCAGATCGGCCAAGAGGGAGGGGCGCGCCAAACAGGAAGTGCTCATCCATATGTGCTCCGGGCACTCGCGATCGGTAGCCGGACTCCATCTCAACACACTGGATGATCAATCGCTCGCCCTAACTCAATAAACAACGTTATTTGGACGTATATATTATACAACCTGGAAATGGTTCATCAGGATCAACATCCCATAATCGAAAACGGTCTACTCCACGCTGATCGTCCAACGGCGCGAGGAACATACGGTAAGATTCAGCGTTATTTTCTAACGTATTCCATATAAACTGCTATGATGAACATATGACCCACACTAGATGAATCATCTAACGCTGCCCACGGAATTATAAACGATCCCCCGCCCATCCGGTCATCATCAGATCATACGTAGATCATTCTAGAAGTACGTCCAGTTGAAATTTTTCATCTCGCACAGATTCCTACCAAACTGTATTTGATCATCAATATAATGCATTTAGGGCTATAAATCACGTTCTGAAGAAAGCTGCAGAAAACGATAAAAACATACTTATACTTTAGACCATATTTTAGTATGAATATGTGAATGAAAAAGTTTAACGTTGCTACACCCTGAACAATACATATAGGACATTGAATGGGCCATAATAATGCCAATTTAGCAATAGAATTTAAAAAGTTATAGCCCTGCAAAGAAGGGGAACTTCTCCATAGACAAATAGAGCTGGCGAGGGATGGTAAATTATGAATTTAACCCATGGCGATTAAAGTGTTAATGACTAATCGACGCAACAATTCCTCGTCGACGATTTTTTGTCGATTATGTCGACTAATCATTGCAGCCCTGGTGTTGACATCCGTCTGCTTGAGAAAATCCCATTTGCTGCAATAAAAACGATAAGTTAAAAACCTGGAGTTAAACGTGCCTGGGAGTCGATGACGAAGATGAGGGCCCCGGTGCCCCTGAAGATCATCTCGTAGTCGAAGCTGGGGTCGAAGAAATCGATCTGGCCGGGGAAGTCCCAGATCTGGAAGCTGACGAAGGAGCTGTTGGACACGTCCTCGCGGCAGATCTTGTTGGTGCTCTCCAGGAACAGCGTCTCGTTGGGCGACATCTTGTGGAACACCACCTTCTGGATGGAGGACTTGCCGCTGCGCCGCAGGCCCATCAGCAGGATGCGAGGCTTCACCTCCCCGCTGAGGGGGTCGCTGAACCCCAGGTCTGGTGGAGGGAGGGGCCAGGGGAAGAGAGGAGAGGGGCCAGAGGAAGACAGGGGAGGGACCAGAGGAAGACGGGTTGAGTCGGTTTGTTTTGTCTTTAAGGGAATGCATTGATACTGCTTTGGGAACCACTAATCACTAATCACTAATCACCAATCACGGCTCACTAATCACCAATCACTAATTACCAATCAGTAATCCCTAACCACTAACCACTAATTACTAGCCACTAACTACTGCTTATAACTAGGGATGTCCGATATTATCGGCCTACCGATTAGAGCTGCCGCGATTACCGCATTACCGCGGTATCGCTGTTACATCACGGCCACCGCAGAGTAGGCTGAATACCGCATCACCGCTGTTTTTTATAATAATAATAATGAAGTACCCTCCTCTCGTTGGGCTTGCGGCTCTGCAGATATACCCTACTCCTCCATCAAGGTTCCAAGCGACCCTATTGGCTACCAGAAAAGTCACGTGAAACATTGCAGACCACTGATTGGTCAGAAGAGAGACGCGTCACACGTTGGGAGCGTCCTGCAGTTTTTTACATCCTGAATGTCAGCCATTGATCAGAGCTCATCACAATACGGCTAATAACGTTAGCTTTAACTCCCCGCCGGAGTGGACTACCATCGCTCCTCGGGAGTACTAAACGAGACATAATGATTTTACTGTCTGCAACGAATGTTATAATAAAAGCCCTTCGTTCTATACACTTGTCTGATTGAAAACTTTATTAACAGACGGCAGAATGGGACAACTCAGCACGCTCTGAGCAAAGAAAGGAACTGAGATGGTCCGGTAAATACGCTGATGTTATTGAACGTATAACTATATAATGGTAATGCCACAAAACGAATGCCTTTATTATAAAGTAGTAACTTTATAGTAATAATAATAAGAAAGGGTCGGGGGGGTAACCACCCCTGCCCGCGACACCGAGTGAACGGCGCACGACCAGAGGGTAAACTTCGAATCCGTGTTTCACTTTCAATAACTAATGCGTGCTTGCCGAATCCCAAACAATATTCATGCTGCAAAGTCATCCTCTAAAGATCGACATTTAGACTAGAGGCAGGCTATATGCTATAAAAAGTAGACTACTACTAAAAAAAAAATGCATTCAAACTTTTTTTTTTTTTTTTTTTGTGCGCGTGCGGTAATAACCGCGCGGTAGGAAATATTTTGCAAATCCGTGCGGTAAGGAAAACATCAATACCGCGGCAGCTCTACTACCGATATTATCGGCCGATATCGGCATTAAAATGTGATATCGGAAAATATCTGTATCGGTTTTTCATGGCATGGCGTCCATCATCATCTCACTGAGTGTGTGTGTGTCTGCTTGGCACCATGCCGGGCCAATCACACGCTCCCATTCGACTCAGGCACCGGGACCTTGATAGCTCTGTGTTGCAGAATGTTAAGTGCACATTCTAAACCAGGAGAGTCGTCATCTGAGGAACAGCGCTCTGTTCTCTAAGGCTAGCTAGGAGTAGGGCTGTCTTAAATACTTCGAAGCTTCGTTCGATGGGCATGGGATTCGAATATGAAAAAAAAATATCGATTATGTAAAAAGAAAAAAATATGATTTTTATTTTTTTTGCTAAATCAACTCTGCCTCTCTTTGTTAACTACAACAAGCAATGCTGTTTGTTATTTAAGATGAGGTCGGACTCTGCACTGACAGATTTGTGTTCATTGTGCTGCTTTTATAAAGCCTCAAACTTACAATATTTCATGAAAGCAAAGTGTTTCGTTTGTCTAAGATTTTAAAAGGTTTAAAATTTACAGCACTGACAAAGTTGAACAAAGTGCTGTACAAGTCCCACAACATAAAAAAATATAAATATTACAAAAAAAAATTTTAAATAAAATTATATATATATTTTATTTTTTATTTTTTTCTCTCGAAGCTTCGAATTAAAATCGAATCTCGGCCCCGAAGCTTCGAATTCCAAAAAAAATATCGAAGGTCAGCCCTAGGAGACATTACTTTCATTCAAGTACTGAACCTAAAGGTGCTATAAGTAACATGTTTATGTAGAGAGAGATGCATCAATATAACATCTAGTTATTCCTGCTGGCCAGTATGATTTACTACCAGTGTCTTTAGATTAGATTAGAGTAGATTAGATTAAAATGTGTTGTCATCATGCAGCACAAGTACAGTACAACAAAAAGAAGTTTGGCATCCAACCAGAGTGCAAATGTAACAGTAAAGTGCAACAGTAATATATACAATGTACAGGGCCCAGTAGTTCAAAACTTGTTATCTCAATCAGATCCGATCAGATTTTGAAATCCCATTTTTTGTGATACAGGATCAGACAACTTGGACAGATTTTGTCCCGGTATTTCAAAGCAATCCAGGATAGGATCACCCTGATCCAAATTCAGACTTTTCAAGATTACTAGATCCTGAATATCAGTGCTTTAATCCTACCGATCTCCATCTAGTGGATATGAAAAATAATACAAGGAAGGCAAGAGACCAGAGACATCTATAATGTCTAATTATATTTTTAAATACATAAAGGACATAAAATCATAATGGAATTGTAATTTAAAAAATACTCCCACTAGGGTAACAACAAAAAAACATTAATTCAAAGGCAGCTGGATCATCCAGGCGTGCTTTTTTTTCTTTTTGTATCTCTCTTTCTCCGATTTTTCTCTGTTTTTCTCCCCGTCCCAATTTAGTCGTTGTGCCAATTCCCCCCCCCTCCCCTACCTGGTTGTTGTGCGCATGTTCTCCTACTGGTCGGTACAAGGGAACCCTGAAGTATCCGCACGCTTCCTCCGACACGTGCGGCGACAGCCAGTGGCTCTCTTCTCACCTGGCAGCGAGGGCTCTCATTGGTGAGGTGTAACGCGTGGGAGGTCACGCTGCCTTCCTAAAGTCCTGCCTCCGCTGAGCAAGCGCCCAAACCTGACCTGTAGGCGTCGCTGTCCACAGCGCCAGTTTCCCACCCACAGCTTCCCTCCCCCTAACCCAGCCAAACGGGTTAGTATAGCGATCAGGCCAAGCCAAGGCAATGCTGACTCTCCGGGAGTCGAGACCGCAGCCTCTTGCATTGGTGACGAGCACAATCTCCGCTACGCCACCTGACCGCCTCATCCAGGCGTGCTTTGAGGAGCTGAATTCTAAGTGAGGTTTCAGTTTGCTGAAGGTGATGATTTTTATTTTGTTGAAGATATTTTTTCTTTCATCTAAATTGCATTTGTGATTGACAATCTTTGTTGTGACTTTTATGAGCATAAACATTTATGTCATCAACATTTGGTTGAAAACAAAATAGGCCACCACAAACGTAACCAAAAATGAAAAATAAAATAGATTTGCCATGAAGGCTAAACATTGTGTATTATTTCAGTTAACAAACTTCGCCATCTCCTTTATATTGAAACATATTTTTAAATAAATTGTATTTAATCTCTGGTAATCTACTGGAAATCCACCCTTCTGGTGGGATCAAGATAATCAATTTGTTTGGGATCAAACTGATCCCATTCCTGTGTTGTCGGTTTGAACTACCCGTTTTTGAAGATTACAGTCATGATAACATCAGTGATGGTTAACACAATCCCGCCCAAGCACGGATATATCCGGCTTTCGAATCCATGCTTAAAGGACAGAAGGACGGATATATCCGTGGCAAGTTGTTTTGGCTTTTATTCCATTTTAATAACTTATTCAAGGTCGCCGAGCTGCACTGCAGATGTACCCTACTCTTTGAATTCGCCAACGTGCATTACCGGCCAGATCCTCTTAAGGGCGCTGTCGCGATAATGCAGTGTGCCCTGTGGCTGAACGGTGCATTATTTTTTTTTTTACTTTCAATGGAGTTTTCAGTTAGCTGGATTCTGGATGTGCAGCCTGTAGCTTGGAATACATTTTGGATCGCGGATTTCACTATGCAATAAGGGGATTTATCATCAGCCAATGGACATATCGATCTACCAGATGGCGATCGATAACGGGGAAATTCTCGGGGGGATCCAACCGGCTCATAGTAAGATCTTTTTCACGTAAATTACAGCCCAATCGGGCCTTGTTATGATACGATACGATCAGCGTATGTGGCTACTTAGACAAACACGGTTATTGGTAATCAATAATAAGAAACGACGTCCCCCCGCCCCCCCCCCCCCCCCCCCTTTCATGCATACATGCTTGAGGATCGTGCCGATCATATGCAGTTTGAGTTTTAACTGTAGCTTATGTATAACGGAAATGCCATTGGATATAACGTTAGTAGCTATTAGCCCTTTATCTAGCCTTCCAGGAAATATACTAGACCAAATGCTGTATAACGCTTATATTCACAGCGCTATAAAATGAGAACGTATTGATGATTTTTTTTTTTTCTTTAAGCCATTTTGAAGGGACGGTTTATGGACTCAATTGACAATGAGAATGGACAGATAGCAATACTATAAAGTATAGATTTAGCTCTACAAACAGCCCCACGTCTGTTTACATTTGCCGGTCCTCTAGAGATTTATTAGACGCATCCCAATGGCCCCGAATGATAACATAAGTGCTGGGTAAGGTGCAGTCATGATAATCAGTGCAACCTCAGAGAATAGGGAGTTGACCTGCAAAGCAGAAATAGAACATAATTGTTCAAGCTCAAGCAGGAACAACAAAGGTTTAAACTAAATCCTTCAACAACAACAACAACAACATGGTGGCATCATAGATAACTATATATATCTATGGGTGGCATAGCCCCCTCCAGACCCCCCCCCCGGGGGGGGGAAGCCCTGCCACAGTTGTCTCCGTCTCCGTCAGGTTCTCTTGTCCTAGTTTAGGTGGTGGAGGCGACACGGGGCGTTGTGTGCGGTATGAACGGACCTGTCAGATCGGCGGATCAATAATTCAGTATTGTGGTAATAATAAACAACACGACGCCCACGTGCCTCTGCACACAACGACAACAACAACGCAAAGTGTAAACAGTGACCCGCGTGCAGAGACGCCCGGTGGCCATGGAGCAGGGGAGCCGAGGAGACCAGAAATAGAAAGTAGTGGCTCGACTCGGGTTGTTGACAGCGGAGCGCCGAGACAACACTTCAGCACAGTGAGAGTGACAGTGACACACATACAGTACTGTTAGCCCCTTTCGTGACTGTGATGCACCTCAATAGGAAACCAACCTAGAATGACCATGAAGGACTGGTTCTAACCGAACCGTTCGTTATACAAGTATCACAGAGACATTTCAAAGGGACTCCCAGTTGCACGAGGGTTTCTAACAGAGATACGGGATGGTTTGAAAGCTCGGCGTTGCTAATAAACATTTTAAATAATTTTTATAAACTGCTCAAAACGGCATTATTTCCGGCGTTGGCTGCCTGGTTGTGATCACAGCGCATGCGCATCATGCACCCAACGCCGGAAATAATGCCGTTTTGAGCAGTTTATAAGAATTATTTAAAATGTTTATTAGCAACGCCGAGCTAGTATTGCTCAGTACTCATTTATATATTCTATACCCAGTTTAATCACCTGTACTGTACATTGTATATTACTGTTGCACTTTACTGTTACATTTGCACTCTGGTTGGATGCCAAACTTATTTGAGTTGTACTGTACTTGTGCCTGCATGATGACAACAACACATTTTGATGTTCCGTGTTTATTATGACCTTCTTGAGGCGCGGCGACACAGAAACTCTACCTCCGTCGTCACAGCCGCAGTCCGGGTTTCCATCTGAAAACGTGTGGAAATTGTCGTCGTCGTCATAATAATATCCCATAATATCCTCCTCCTGCTCCTCCATCGTGGCGGATAAAGACACCGCTTCTCCTAAGCCGTCCAACTT
>NW_028169050.1:0-17239 GCF_963971535.1 Notolepis coatsorum | reverse complement strand
TTTTTTTACCAGCCCCACAGAGGTTTATTGTAAAATGCGGCTTGCATCTGGCCTACGCGGTGGGTCTTTTCAGGACACCGAGCCTGAACATTTTTCTTTTTACCTGGGAATCGATACCGGTACCCAACGGTACCTTTTTTTCTGTACTTTCCTCTCCCTCTCTGAAGTCTAAACTTCACAACACACAATCTAAAACCCCTTACCTCCCTCTCCAAACCGATCTTGTATCTCAATGGGACTTCCTGGTTAAATAAATGTAAAAAAAAAGAAATTTAAAAGAAA
Source organism: Notolepis coatsorum (assembly GCF_963971535.1). Classification (NCBI taxonomy): domain Eukaryota; kingdom Metazoa; phylum Chordata; class Actinopteri; order Aulopiformes; family Paralepididae; genus Notolepis; species Notolepis coatsorum. The sequence goes on along the minus strand of NW_028169050.1, from coordinate 16,957 downwards.
AAGAAAAGAACAATTGCGTTTTTTTTTTTGTGATTTGCTAATTGCATCATTCCAAATCGCGATTTCGATTTAAAATTGATTAATAGTGCAGCCCTAATTTACATTTACATTTAGTCATTTAGCTGACACTTTTATCCAAAGCCACAAGTTATGTACAACGAGTCGCCAGGAAGGGTACAACTCTGGCAGCTAAGTAACAATGTTCTTCAAACTGTGTTGAAACTTGGGTGCTACAGTCTCAAGTGCATAGTGGTATAGACATATTAGTATAGTATTTCAGGTATTGATTGAAGAAGTGTGCCTATTGGCGGCAACATATTCAACTGTCTTTCTATTTTCTATTTTAAGTCCACATTTGTATTCATTATACTGCCTGTGAAAAGGCTGGTCATACATTGTGCACTGAAACACAACGAGAAGCATTCCTACAAAAGATATAGTTATATATATATAAATAATAACATCCCTCGGCAGGTACTATGCAAAAATAACTCTCGCCATGAACACACTTGCTTTTAATTAGGGATGTCCGCTATTATCGGCCTACCGATATTATCGGCCGATATTGGCATACAAATGTGATATCGTAAATTATTGGTATCGGTTTTCAAATTTTATTAAATTTTTTATTTTATTTTTACATTTATTTTACCTTTATTTACCCAGGCTAGCAAGTAAGAACAAATTCTGATTTTATTTATTGTAAAAAGTATGCATAATGTTGTGTTAATTCCATGACAAGATATATGTACTGTTAATTACCTGAAATTATTCAGTTTTTGGGGGGGGGAAACCCTGCATATATCGGTATCGGTTGATATCGGTTGATATCAGTATCGGAAATTAAGAGTTAGACAATATCGGTATATCGGTATCGGTAAAAAAGCCAATATCGAGCACCCCTACTTGTGACATATGAATAGTGAAACATAGACAAACATAGACAAACCAGCCTACAAACTCAACCAACTTACAATAACATTTACAATACAATGTGGGTGTATGAAGGAGCCGTGTGGATGAGTCTCTCCCTCTGTGAGACGTGGCACTGGGAGCGCTGTGAGACATGGCACTGGGAACGCTGTGAGAAGCGGCACTGGGAGCGCTGTGAGAAGGGGCACTGGGAGCGCTGTGAGACGCGGCACTGGGAGCGCTGTGAGACGTGGCACTGGGAGCGCTGTGAGACGTGGCACTGGGAGCGCTGTGAGACGCGGCACTGGGAACGCTGTGAGACGTGGCACTGGGAGCGCTGTGAGACGTGGCACTGGGAGCGCTGTGAGACACGGCACTGGGAACGCTGTGAGACGTGGCACTGGGAGCGCTGTGAGACGTGGCACTGGGAGCGCTGTGAGACGTGGCACTGGGAGCGCTGTGAGACGTGGCACTGGGAGCGCTGTGAGATGTGGCACTGGGAACGCTGTGAGACGTGGCACTGGGAGCGCTGTGAGACGTGGCACTGGGAACGCTGTGAGGCGTGGCACTGGGAGCGCTGTGAGACGCGGCACTGGGAGCGCTGTGAGACGCGGCACTGGGAGCGCTGTGAGACATGGCACTGGGAGCGCTGTGAGACATGGCACTGGGAGCGCTGTGAGACGCGGCACTGGGAGCGCTGTGAGACATGGCACTGGGAGCGCTGTGAGACGCGGCACTGGGAGCGCTGTGAGACGCGGCACTGGGAGCGCTGTGAGACGCGGCACTGGGAGCGCTGTGAGACGTGGAACTGGGAACGCTGTGAGACGCGGCACTGGGAGCGCTGTGAGACACGGCACTGGGAGCGCTGTGAGACACGGCACTGGGAGCGCTGTGAGATGTGGCACTGGGAGCGCTGTGAGACGCGGCACTGGGAGCGCTGTGAGATGTGGCACTGGGAGCGCTGTGAGAAGCGGCACTGGGAGCGCTGTGAGACGCGGCACTGGGAACGCTGTGAGACGCGGCACTGGGAGCGCTGTGAGAAGTGTCACTTGCCTCGAGCCTCGTTTCTACACATTTACGTTACTCTCATGTGGTGGAGAGATTAGCAAAAAGGTCTCACGGGACTATAAATGCTCAAACCCCCCATAACCGCCACAGATGAAGAACATGCACAGACGCGTGAAACGGCCTCATGTCATCTATAAATTATGTCACGTTCAACTTTTCTTTTTTCATTCAGTTACAGCCAAATCAAGGTGATAAGGATCACTGTGACTCTCATTCACAGAACAACAGCCCCTTCCATTAATGGGAGTGAAGTGAATTAAATGGAGTAAGGGGACATCAAAGTGTCTATCTCCCCCTGGCCCATCGCTATGGGAGCGAAGATATGACAAAGCGGAAGCCTTAAGCCTGCTTTATAATGAGCTCATTAAACTATATGGGGCCTCGTTTCCCCCAACAAGAGCCACTAACCAGACACTGCAAAGTAACTGTAACATGCACGAGGCCATAAACCTTTATGGGTTCCCACCCATTGCATCCCCTGCCATTAATTGTCAGGGTGGGCAGCTAAGTTCATTACTAAATGCAATCTAATCTTGTTAGAAAATAAATAGATGTAGGGGAAAAAAGAAAAAGAAAAAAGAACATGTCTGACGACTTGCATTACAAGTCAGTTCATTCAGTTGGATTGCTCATGGATGTAATCTGCCGATATTTTATGCCATTTCATATATTCTATGATGTTTTTTGTTCTCTATGTAGCAGCCTGAATATTCTACAAAGTATTCAGTAGTGCTAACTAACTGTTACTTTCCCTGTGTGTGTATAACGTGTGATTTACAGTGTTCCTTTGGATAGCCTAACAGTGTTCCTTTGGATAGCTCGCCCAGTCTAACGACGAGGTGAGGTGCTACTCTTCTCCGGATGCAGTATGGATTACTAGCAATAACATTGAGCCCTTTTTCCCTTTCTGGAGTGGTCCTTGAGTGGGACCAGTGGAGGTTGCCAGCAGGGGGCGGAGTGGCAGTGGTGGCAGGTGGAGCAGTGGAGAGAAGCAAGCAACGAGGAAGAGGGAGTTACCTGGAGGCAAGGGGAGCAGGAAGCTCTCTTCGGCATTGGACTTGGTCGCATTGGACTTGAACGGTCGCAGCCACAACGGGCGTGTGCTTTGGAATAGCCCCGTTGAAGAAGTGAAGTTGGAGAGCCCCTTCGGAGCGAGCGGCGGGTGATGAGACATACTTGCTAGTGACGGGTTATCCTAGAAGTATCAGCGATAGTGTGTGAGTAAGAAAAACCGAACCCAAGGACTAACGTCTAGAGCTAACGAGACTAACGTCTAACGTTATCGGGTTATAGTAGTTACTGTGTGTGGTATAGTAGTATGCTGCTAACGGCTCCGTCTGACTTGAGTAGACTACCGGGTGCGAGGCACTGAAGAGACCGGTGGTATAGCCAGCCACGTTGCGTTAGCAGTGTAACCGAATAGCAGGAGGGTGCGTCGAGACCCAAAGCTTAGCTGTGTTTAAGGTAGCCAAAGTATTAGCTTGCGCGACAGAAGCAAGCCAGCAACAGCAGCGGTGGACGTTTCCCAGACGGTACAGAGGACGCCTCTTCCCACCAGCAGAGGACGCCCTACAGCAAGCTCCGCCAGCTAACCACTGCCTGCTGTTCGCCCAGCCTGCTGGCTGTGCTCGCGGATCGCCGACGCCATCTTGTCATCCGGACTAGCGGTGACAAGAGTGGGTCCGCCATCTTGGTACTAACTAAGTACTAACAGTACCACGTGTATCAACAGCAACGTCCATTGAAGTGAACGCTAACAACCAGTGTCTAAGGGGTACCCCGAACAATTTAAGCCGGCTTAGGTTAGGTTTTCTTTGGTAACGTGGGTCCATATTTACTTGGTTTATCTTGTTATTTGTTTATTTGATTGTTTGATTCTTGAATTCCCAATGTGTCTACATTTTATGCCTGGGTTCCCCCAGTACAAGCGGGGTGGTTTAATGTATTGAGCACTCGGTACCTATGGTGGGAAGAGCTTCCCCTACATTGATAACAAGAGCACCCGGTGCCATATATTAAGGATTAACATTGTAATGTATAACCTGCCCAGGCTTCACTAAAGTAGACCTAATCGGGATCATTGTGTGTGTCTGTTTCTTTGAGTTCCATTTGCTATTCTAACCTCTGGGTAAATATTGTGACTGCATAATTATTTAACCCTTACACCCCATTCACAGAATAGCATTTGAAGGGTCTATACAGGTGGTCAAGGAAGGGTACTGCTTAAAGGGAAGCCCAATAATACTATTGAACTGACAGTCACTGGGTGTGGGAGGGCTGTCGGAGGTACTGAGGGAGTGAGGGTGTGTGGGGAGCTACTGCTGACCGCCTTGGAAGGCGAGGGAGACCAGAGTACCAATCCCCAGGTTAGTAAATCCTGGGCCCCATCCACTCCAACTGCAAGCCCTCCAGAACGACGTTCCGGGCCAAAGACAGGGGTACATATAGGTCCAATACTATAGTATCCTACTACCCAGTGTCTGTGTACTACTACTCCCACAAGCAGGGATAATCCACCCTTCTTTTTTGTATTTTATTTTTTTATTATTTTTTAAACAAACACATAAACAAACATGACAACACACGATAAGATATACAAACACACATATGCTCCAGCTCGTACCCCCCCTCCCGGACCCCCCATTGGATAATCCAACCATTATAACTTGTTCCTAACCAGACACTACCACTAGCTTTTATTCTCTCCACCACTTCTAACCACATTGCCATTTTGGATTAATTGAGACCCAAAATTCTTGCTGTCGATATTTCTTGATAAATCACATTGAGATATGTAAGAATCCAGACCTTCCGGCACATTTTTTCCGGTTGAAACCATTGTGATGCTATCAGCTTTTTAGCCACTGTGATACCGGATAAAACCAATCTCTTTAGCTGTGGAGGTACTGCATACTCAAAGACATCATTCAGCAGTAATACAGAGGGGTGTACAGGTATATCCAGAGTTAAGAGATTTGATAATTGCTGGGTCACTTCTTTCCAAAATATCTTAACTGGTGGGCAGTCCCAGTACATGTGCATAAATGTCCCTTCGTCCCCATTTGTACATAAGGAGCATTTGGAGTCTTGTTTAAGACCCATCTGAATATAGTTAAGATTGATTTGTTGATGGTCTGGGTTCCTTGATGCAAGTCGTACATTTGCCCAGGCTTCTTGCCAGTCAAAGTCTATCTCCAGGTCTGGTATATCCCTCCTCCAGACTGAGTCTAGATGGAGGGTTTCATACGAGGCCGTTAGTAATTGATGATAAAAATCTGAAACAAAACCTCTCGCTGTCTCTCTTTCATAGAAGAATTTGTGGTATCTGTGGTGTACAATTGGTATCCTTAATGGAACACCGTGAGCCTTCAAACATGCCAATAACTGTGCGTAAAAATAATATGTGGACTTGGTGAGATTACATTTTTTGCGTATTTCATCGAAACTACAAAAACCCTGTTTGTTGAAAACGTCTCCTAATGTGTGTATGCCTTGCTTTTCCAATCTAGGGAATCGTATAGGTTGTTTTCCAATCAAGAGTGCATTGTTGGGGGAGCTCCAGTAGCTCACCACGTACCGCGAGTGCTATTTCAGCGCCGTGGACAACCGTGCTCGTCACGGATCTGGGGCTGAGCGAGTTCGAATCCCGGACTGCAGCCGTGCCTTTCCCAGAGTGTCTTCCCCCCCATCTAAACCCTTTCAGCCTGCTTCTGTCGGTCGAACTTGACCAAGTATAAATGCGATAAACGTATAAAAGAGCCAGGGAAATGGCCAAAGTTAAAAAAAAAAAAGAAAAAAAAAGAGTGCATTGTTATTGAATAAGGGAGTATGATTATGCCATTTATGTGGGATAGAGTATTTTTTTTGTGTTTCACGCCATATCCGGATCGCATGAGTGATTATGGGGCCAAATTTCCGTTCGCATTGCTTAATTGATAATTTGGTGTATACTATGTCCTTCAGCCTATGTGGAGCTACTATACTTTCTTCTAAATTTCTCCAGGATACTGATGCTTGGGGATCAAACCATGTTGTCAGTGGTCTTAAAGTGTACGCCTTAAAATAGTGGTGGAAATCTGGAAATGCCATACCACCGTCTGCTTTGTTTCTCTGTGCGGTGGATCTTTTTATACGTGGTGGTTTGTTATTCCAAATACATTTGTATGTGGAGGAGTGTAATTCTTTCCAGTAACCCTTTGGAGGGGGTAACGGTAGCATTGAGCTGAAGAAGTTGATATTAGGTAGGACGTCCATCTTAACTATTGATATCCGTGCCTGTACTGTGCCTGTTTTTAAGTTTTGACCACCTGACAAGGTCGTATTTGATTTTGTTTTGGATTTTTATGTAATTGTGCTTCACCGTTTGGCTTATGGTAGGGAATATTTCAACTCCCAAACATAAAGTGTTTTACCATCGGTATAATATATAATAATAATAATAATATAATGCAGGACCTGTTGCAGAGGTCTTTATTCGGCATGCAACGACACTCAATGTTTTAGCGGTACACACAGCGGTTAGTTTTTTTTTTTAGCACACACACCGGAACACACACACATGCATTGTCTCTTTAGAATCGCCGATGCGATTCGTCTCTGCGATTAACCCATCCCGTCGTCCTTCCCCCCCAAGGGCAGCCGGGAGCAGACAGGCGTCAACGTGAGCCGCGCCAGGGGACCAATCCAAGTGCTCCTGTCCGTCTTCGTCAAGGACGCCACAGCGTTAGCGATCTGTTGTTGTGCATGTTTTTCCATTGGGTTTATCTTATCGGGGGGGGAAACCCTTGCGAGCACGGGGAGAACATGCAAACTCCACACAGAAAGGCCTGGAAGATACCCCACCTGGGTACCTGGCATCATGGAAACCTGGTCCCCAAGCGGGAATCGAACCCTGGACCTTCTTGCTGTGAGGCGACATGTTAACCACTACACCACCGTGCCGCTATTCTCTTCTGGGAGGGTTATATTTATTTTTGCAGGGGCGTTAAGTGGGAGGAAGGCCGACTTCGGCCAATTTATCCTAAATCCCGATAAATCTCCAAATCAACTTGAGAAGATGAGGCAATGCAGTGTTGGGGTTTTGCATGAACAGTATTACGTCGTCCGCATATAAACTAATTTTGTGTTGTGTGCCCTTGATTACGATTGGTTCTATGGATTGGGATTGTCTTATATATTGTGCTAAAGGCTCTAATGATAGATCGAATAGTCCGGGACTAAGAGGAGATAATCCACCCTTCTACATCTAGATCAGCGGTTCTCAAACTACGGGTCACGACCCAAAGTGGGGTTGTGGGTAGGTGACAGCAATGCGCATTGGCAATTTTTTTTTAAATAGAATAAATAAACTATATAATTATACTTTAATGTTCTGGCAACATATTTTGGCTAAATATGCCTTGTTTTATAAATTAGTATTGATAACAGTATTTCTGTAATAAAATGTTCTAATAAATATGCATGATCAAATTCAACAACATGTGCTTTTATTTTGATATTCCTTAATTCCACGTTGAAATTACGCGATACATGTGTGGGGTCGCCAAAAAGATTCCTAAATAAAATGGGGTTGTGGTATAAAAAGGTTTGAGAACCCCTGCTCTAGATGTTGGTTCTACTCGACACTAGCTTCACTGCAAACCTTTTGTTATATTAATAGCATAGGTTATAGCCTTTTGTTATAAAACAAGGCATATTCTGCTCGCAGGTTGTGACGGTACGGATGGAAGTTGTAATAATAATAATAATAATAATAATAATAATAATAATAATAATAATAATTATTATTATTATGTTGTATTGTTAGATCAATGGTGATGAATAATCTATTTTCTAATACATACATAATGCATCCGTTAGTTGTGAGTGCTTGATCATTCGTAAAGATACAGGGTCCCACCGACCAACAAACAAGCAAGCAAACAAACAAACAAACAAACAAACAAACAAACAAACAAACAAACAAACAAACAAACAAACAAACAAACAAACAAACAAACAAACAAACAAACAAACAAACAAACAAACAAACAAACAAACACACACACACACACACACACACACACACACACACACACACACACACACACACACACACACACACACACACACACACACACACACACACACACACACACAAATATGGCACAATCATTGACACATTTTTATGGATGCATTTATTTATTTATATTCTCTGCCCTCACTCGACGTTTAGAATGACCATATATAAAATATTGATATGCAACTTCAGTCGCAGTGGAGTAATGAACAACCCACCCTGTCTCTGCTCGCACACTGTCATAGGGAATCATGTAATAAACATACATACACACCCCCTATATATATATAATGGTATTGATGCTTACACACACACACACACACACACACACACACACACACACACACACACACACACACACACACACACACACACACACACACACAGAATGATTTGTGTGTCTGCAGTGAAAACATCATTCACTCCCCTCTACGCGGGTGATTCACGGTCCGCAGGCCTTCCTGGCTGACGAGATATGGACAGCTTATTGGCCCGCCCCTAACTATGCCCTCCGTATACACACTAAACCCTGTGACTCTGAACATCTAAGCGTAGTGTATTACATAAACACACACACTCTCCTCTGCCTCCGCCCCCCCCCCCCACCCCCCCCCCCCCCCGCCATGCTTCGAGACATCCCCAGGAGAGGAATCAAAGTGTCATCGATGTGGCATTGACACTCCCCTTCAGAGCAGCGGTGGCCGACCCCCCCCACCCCCCATCCTATAACCTACACCCACAACCACCACCACCACCAACGCCGCCGCCATAGGCGAGGGCTAAATTATCACGGGGATTCCGACGGTCACATTGGCGCGAAGAAGAATTCGACCCGGGAGAATTAAATTAACACGTCACGGGCCATAGGGAGGTGTAGTGGTTATGTACGTCATTGCCGTTTTTCGTGTTCCACCCTCTGTCCAACGCAATGTATTTCCCCATTGCCCATTTCTAAATCGCCTCGTTTAAAACAAATAAAGCATTAACATTGGCATGGTGTACCTTTCTGTCCTTATTCATCCACAATCTATAGCTCAACGTGAAAAAATTCGCAGTTAATCATAAAGAAAAATCGCAAAATTGTATCTCCACCAAAAATGTGTAAACAATAATGTTAGTGATAGAAGGGAACTCGTTTTGTGCAAAAATGTAAAGCTTTTCAATTTCCATGCGGCAGAATTGTTACAATAGCCGATAATCCATTTTCCCAATGATAAATCCCTATACGGGTGGAACAACCAGTGACGTCAGACTACACCTCCCTATTAGGCGTCGCCCCCGGAAACAGTGTCGCTGCCGTCAGACGGAGGGGGAGATGGATCTAGGCGTCAGACAGAGTGAAAGGCGCGCGCCCCCCTATGTGTCTCCTCCTCCCCCACCTCTCCCCTCTCTCTTGTTTATGCTGTTTTGTAAAAGCGACGGTGTCACTCCGCCGGTCGGGCGCGAGCAGGGGGGGGGGGGGGGGGGGGGGATGCGGTGTCATATTAAGTTGGCGTATGGCTGTAGCGCGGAGAGAGGCAGCAGCGGTGGCGCCGCTGGACCTGATAAAAAGAGCCGAGAGCGAGATGACGGACAGAGTTCACCTCAGACGCCCCGGGGCGGGAGACGGTCCGAGACTTTTAAACAGCTGCCGCATACAAAGCGGAGTCAGAGGCGGATGGAACGCGGAGAGAGGAGGGCAGACGGAGAAGCCAATAGCAGTAGCCGTGCCCCCTAACAGCCCCCCCCCCCCCAAATCCCACCGACGCCACCCACACACTCACAACACCCACATGTACACGCACACATTGACAGCATGTCAGTTTACAGTCAGCGCACATGCAAGCGTACCTCACACTCCCTCCACACATACACACACACACAAACACACACACACACACATTGACAGCATGTCAGTTTACAGTACCTCACACACACACACACACACACCCACACACACACACACGTAGACAGCATGTCAGTTTACAGTCAGCGCACATGCAAGCGTATCTCACATAACCCCCCACACACAGATACACACTCACACATATGTATAGCACACATCCATCCCCCTCAGACACACACACATATACAAATACAAATACACAATGACAGCATGTCAGTTTACAGTCAGCACACATGCAAGCACACTTCACATAACCCCCCACAGATAGACACTCACACATACGTAGAGCACAAACACACACACACACACACACACACACACACACACACACACACACACACACACACACACACACACAATGGGTTTACAGTCAGCACACACGTGCAAGCACACCTCACATACCCCCCCACAGATAGACACTCACACATGGGTACAGCACAAACACAAACACACACACACTCCAGCCTCTTCACATGTCTTGTATTGTCCGGCCTGAGAGCAAGGATGTTTCCATGGTAATGGAAGCCATGCCGCTCGGCCTGCTGGGAGTTCATTATGACCCGATTGCCAGTGCCACAACAGCCCCCCTGGCCCACAGTAACAGACTGAACAATGAGTGACAGGTGGGAGGGGGGAGTTCAGGGCGTTAATAAATACATGAGACGTTGTCCCTGCTTAAAAATAAATAAATACATGCTTACAACGAGGCATAAAAGCGAAAACATAAAATGACCCAAAATGAATAGAAGGTGCCGTCAAAGAGGGCTTCTGCACCTCCTCCAGGGAGCTGTGAACGAGACGTCTGATGTCTCACCTTCGTGAGAATAATTAGCACTTTTTGAGACGTCGCCTCCACATGAGGTCCACCGAGGTGATGTGCTCACTTACGGCGTCTGAGGATCTAGTCTAGTAAACAAGGACACACGGCGCCAGGACTGGAGCGAACCAGGGACATCGCTGATGTAAGAGGTACATTTCTAAGACATACGCAAACTGCAGACTTGCAAACTATTCAACTCTTTCATGCTCTGTCACCAATTATTTTGAAGAGGAATGCATTTCCAATGATTGAATGTCTTTAGGAGTAAGGACATGATGAATGAAATAGTGTGATTTGCCGGTAGATTAATTATTAAGTGTTGTGCTTCATGATCTTGTGTCAAAAGTCAGTATGAAAAAAGCTTCCAAAACATATTATTGAGTTGGGTATTGTTATAAAACATAAACCCCCGTCCACGCATTGGCCATCAACACATAATTATCAAGTATTATGAGTATGATTGAAATGTATTACAAAAGGCTTCATAGCCATAAAGTGTAACCAATCCTTTCTGTGGGATCTCTGTCACCATAGTTGATAAAAGCGTTAGATGTATGGTTTCAAGATTAGATTATCAAGCAATTGAAGTGAATGGAGAAGAAGAAAAAAGAGTCTAGCAGATTTATGCTGGACATGGGACCTCCAGTAGACCTATTGTCTGTGGTCCACTGCTCATGAGGATCATATGAGGGTAATGTGCTCAATAGTGCTCATAGCAAGGTGAAGTATGACTTTAAAGCCCCAATCAGCGACCATATCAATGTGGGGTCGTATACTCACATTCTTGAAGTTTGATCTGTAGATTTTCTCTGGATTTTCAGTTTCTTATCTGCGATTCGTTCTTAGCTAAGAACAAGATTTTCGAACGCAGAAAAGCAGTTGTAGATAGGCCAGATTGGTGTGCGCCTGTGCTCTTAAGCCAAATCGGCCCGGTATACCGGTACGTCACAAATCAATCCATCACCAACGGAATACGTTATGGACTAGCGTTACACACATATACGCTTGGATCGCATGAAGGCATGCATTGATCAAGGCAAGATTGATATCATATAGCCCTTACCTTGACTAGGATATACCCCGAAAAGAATATTCCAATTATCTGATCGCGAGTCCCAGTATTGGTGTTGATCATGTCGCCAACATAATCCGCCATCGATCTGGAGCATTTGACGCTCCTCAAGCTGATTGGGACAACCGCTCCCCTTGCCCGACATGGACAAATCAGACCGGAGACTTTAGATCGACGCACAGCCCAAGACACAATGTTTCAAAGGGTGCTCGATACCACCGCCTGGTAGGATGCGGCCGGTATTGCACTTTTGCAATCTCAGACTCATTCCCTATGATAACACCAGGTTCCCTGGATGGATAATGAATGGAAATAACGAGTTCTCGGGTTTGGCACTCAAGCGTCGGCGAGTTAATCAGACTTTATTCGGGTATGGCGTCCATTGAGTTAATGGCCCTTAACACTTTGACTGCCACGCTGTTTGGTTAAAGTTACCCTTAGAATGCCATCCTTCTAGTAATTTTTGTGGTCGTTGCACTATGTTTGCAAAGCTGTGTGTGTGTTCTGTATTATAGCTGTAGAGACACGGTGCGATAATACCGTTTTTTTTCATAGATCGCAAGATAAAACCCGTTATGTGCAATAAGCCCAAACCGTTCTGGCTGATCCCCTGAAACCCTGAATACTCCCATATCAAAGGTATATGACTTGTATATATGTATCATCACAAAATCATCAAGAGGGGGGGGGGTTTAACTTAAAACTATGATCACGTTTGCCGAGCATGTTTTTCATCCGGTGAAACAGGACTGTGATCGTTAGAAAAACACGTTTCAGATGAGGTAAAATAGACATAGAATGTACCTTACCTTAGCCAGAAAGTATTCCAAAAGAATAATTCCAAGTGATCGCATCACCATCGCAATTACCAGTGTATATGTCTATACACGTTTCGATGGTCAAATACGCTTATCCAACGGAATTCCGAGGCGAGGACTGTGAATTTCTGTCCCAGGAGAGAAGGAGAAACTGAATGTGAAGCTGACTATCAGCCCAGAGCCCCATGCAGTTCAGACACGGACGGATACTGCCACCTGCCACCTTGTCCTGTATGCAATTTGCATACAGGACAAACAGGTCCACCGACGACGCGGTCTCCCAGGTACTGCACAGCACCCTCTCGCACCTTGACCGTCAGAAGGGGGGCTATGTGAGACTGTTGTTCATTGACTACAGCTCAGCGTTCAACACCATAGTCCCCACCAGACTGGTGGACAAGCTGATCGAGCTAGGTCTGAGCTCCGCCCTGAGCGCCTGGGTACTGGACTTTCTGAGCGAAAGACCCCAGGCGGTCAGGGTGGGGGGTCAGACCTCCAACACCATCACCCTGAGCATCGGGTCCCCCCAGGGCTGTGTTCTGAGCCCCCTGCTGTACTCACTCTACACACACGACTGTGTGGCCAAGTTCAGCTCCAACTCCATAGTGAAGTTCGCAGATGACACGGTGGTGGTGGGGCTGATCTCGGACAACGCCGAGAAGGCCTACCGGGAGGAGGTGGAGGTACTGGAACGCTGGTGCCAGGACAACAGCCTGCTCCTGAACATTGGCAAAACCAAGGAACTGATCGTGGATTATAGGAGAGGACAGCAGGAGACACACACACCACTGATGATAAACGGGGCTACCGTGGACAGGGTGAGCAGCTTCAAGTACCTGGGGGTCCACATCTCAGAGGACCTGACATGGTCAACACACATAGGCACAGTAGTAAAGAAGGCGAAACAGCGTCTCTACCACCTGAGACAGTTAAGGAAGTTCAGAGTATCGGGGAAGATACTCCAGTCCTTCTACTCAGGAGCTGTAGAGAGCATCCTGACCGGAAACATCACTGCCTGGTATGGAAACAGCACGGCACAGGACAAGAAGGCCCTACAGAAAGTGGTGCGCTCAGCCGAGCGTACCACGGGTATTGCACTACCCCCCCTGCAGGTTCTATACAACAAGAGGTGCAAATCCAGAGCCTGCAGGATAATGAAAGACCCTCACCACCCCAATAACAGCCTGTTTCAGCTGCTGAGGTCAGGCAGACGCCTGCAAATCTCAGCTACTAGGACAGAGCGGTTTAGGCTCAGCTTCTTCCCCCAGGCCATCAGAGCCATGAACAATGTACATTGAGTGCTCAGAACATTGAACTGTCCACACACAAGCACACATGAACACACACACGACACGCACACTGTGCACGCTCACACACGAGCAGCCACTTAACACTTTAACATGAGCGGGCACACACTCATGTCGCACACACACGCACACTTATGGCCAAAGGAAAGGTCACTTTAAATTAGAATAACAGGAACAGTGTATTGCACTACCAAAGCTAACTAGCATGTCACACATGCGCTGTAAATAACTATGTACAGATACCGAGATGTCACTCCATGTTACCTGCTATCTGTTACTGCACAATGTTGTTTCTTCTTTTGATTCTATTATATGTACCACTGTATTGCACATCGTTGCGGGCAAGACCACCCGCATTTCATTGTATACCTGTATGCCGTGACAATTAAAACTCTTGACTTGACTTGACTTGACCTGGTGATAGTTGATCAGAATGCAGTTCCAATGTGTTGGGACGTGCCTAAATGATGCAGATCGCTCTGGGCAACTGTGTATAGTGGGGATCAAAGTAAAAAGATCAAACGATCCAAAAACGACTTTTTACGTTTATGGCACTCAACGGTTGGCGCCCAATAACATATATAACGTTGTTGGCCGTGAAAGAGTTAGGGCTTCATTTTGGAGAAATCATTGGTGATTGCGTTCACGTCAATTCCACAGACATCCTCAGATTTAAATAATTATAGTAATAATAAACATGACAATATTTGTATCATTAACAATTACGTTTTAGATTTATAGTAATGACTCAACAAGGCATTGGGATGTCCGAAAATAAATAAAAGCACTACACTGCAGTGAATAAATTAATAATTAAATACGTACTAAACTCAATTGCGCGGATATAGCTATAGTGGAATCGAATGGACACATCTACATTCTGCTCTCAGAACATCCCATTCCTTTCATGTAGGCTATATAATTGGCGCCTTTTGTATTAATATTCCATATACCATCTTGTTCTCTATTGTTATTATTTATTGTTAGTTTTATAAATGTTTTACATTTCTTAGTGTGCACATTGTAAGAGCCAGTGGAGAAATATTCCACTGCTCATCTTGCTGTTGAACCCACACAAATGACAACAGAGACAAAAGATAGGTTTAACAGATTCCATATAAATCAATACTTTATTAGGACCAATGCAACAGCCTGATACGGACGGCACACACACACACACACACACACACACACACACTCACACTCACACACACGCACACACACACACACACACACACACACACACACACACCACACACACACACACACACACACACACACACACACACACACACAATATGGCATATCTACCGCTGCTGGAAGATATCGCTGATTGTGCACTGAGGAGGGAGCACCAGTGTGCTATGAGTATCTAGTTGGACTTCCGGCGACCAGGACCTGTGCAATACCCTGGAGCCAGCACTGAGGACGGAGGCAGACCAGACGCTCAAACCCGCACGCACTCGTTCAACACCGTCGAGCGCAGCATCAGACTGCTGAAGAAACGCTGGATGTGTTTGGACACAGCAGCTGACACACCTCAGACAACCCTGAGCCCGCTGTTCCTCCTCCAGTGGCCGCAGCATCTCTCTCCTGTGGTTTGCGATTGTTTTTTTGGACTCACATGGAGCCCATCTTTTTCACTTCAGCCACTGTGCGCTCCTCTCCTGACACCACTCTAACCTCACCTGTTAACTCGTCCATGCTGCTTTCTTTGGGTGGCCTTGTACTCGTATTGACACGACTAAATAAGATGTCATGTTCTACTCCTTACAACAGTTTACTTGCATTTACGTTGCACCATGGACCATGTAATACCATATAGTGTATACATATTATATTTTATACCCAGTTTAATCACCTGTCCATTTTATGTTACTATTGCACTTTACTGTTACATTTGTATTCTGGTTAGATGCCAAACTTATTTGCGTTGTATTGTACGTGTGCTGTATAATGACAATACATTTGAATCTAATCGAATCTAATTCAAGCAAATTGCTTTGGCGCTACAGTACCTGTTTGATATTTTTTCACACAGTGCTGTGGTGGCATGGCCTTATAAAGAGCTGGCGGGGCGTTTCTGTATGCAAATTCAGGTGTACGAGAACACGCTTTCAATTTAAGAATGAGAAACGTTCTTCATTCGGGAGAGCACGGCTGAGAACGCGTTGGCTATTTACGAACACCTTTTCACACGTTCGTGAATCCGGCGGGGATCTTTATGAAGATACTTACGAACATGTTTGAGAATGAGGTCCAATGATCATACCCTGATCATATAAGACGACAATGATCATAATAAGCCCACCCTGATCATGTAAGACGACAATGATCATATAAGCCCACCCTGAACATATAAGACGCCGATGATCATAATAAAAACGACCCTCCACCTTTTTCATAACTACTGATACAGTCACCACATTTTTTTGTAATTCAATATCGTGCCCTCCTGCCCTGCATTATAGAGGAAATAGTATAACCTTTTTTTTCTCTCGTGGCAAGCAGGCTTTTTAGCATGTAGCAGGCTCAGAACACGTGAAAGATGATTAAGGTCATCAGGTCGGACCGGGATGGGACCGCCTCGCCTTGGCTCTCCGGGCCCTCTCAGCTCCTCAGCCTAATGACACTCTACAGCTCCATCTCCAGAGCCCTCCTCGGGGCCCCGCCGGAGCACGCGTAATGAAAAAGAGACTAATCTTTGTGGCAGGGCCGGGCCAGAGGAAAACCGGCGCAAAGTCTGCTTAATTACAGAGTGACTAAGAACCCTCACCTGCCTCCGAGGCCCTGAGCTTCCAAAGTGTTTTCTGTGGGACGGGCCTTCGAGGGGAAGCTAATACCTCTGGTCTGTTTGGAGAGCGCTCCACCCCCCCCACCCCGCCTTCTCCTACCCCACCGTTAGTATAGGGCTAGTACCGGAGAGGGCCCTGTTGGCAGTGGGAGCTGGTACCCGTTGGACCCGTGGCGTGCCAACCTAGCAGCTGGCAGGGGTTGACGGGATGGCAGACGACCAG
>NW_028169051.1:0-13678 GCF_963971535.1 Notolepis coatsorum | reverse complement strand
GACGGGAAGAAGGCTTGTCAGGGATCAGGCGGCGAGAGCGGCGTTTGGCCGCAACGGCACTTCGACTCCGGTGTCACCCCCGGATTAGGAGGAGTGGATCGATGCATCGCTATAAACTGTGGTTTAGAGAGGGTCTGAGAGAGGGCCTGAGAGAGGCTGGAGAGGGGTGAGAGAGGGGCTGGGAGAGGGGCTGGGAGAGGGCTGAGAGAGGGGCTGGGAGAGGGGCTGAGAGAGGGGCTGAGAGAGGGGCTGAGAGAGGGCTGAGAGAGGGCTGAGAGAGGGCTGAGAGAGGGCTGAGAGAGAGGCTGGGAGAGGGGCTGAGAGAGGGCTGAGAGAGGGGCTGAGAGAGGCTGAGAGAGGGCTGAGAGAGGGGCTGAGAGAGGGCTGAGAGAGAGGCTGGGAGAGGGGCTGAGAGAGGGCTGAGAGAGGCTGAGAGAGGGCTGAGAGAGGGGCTGAGAGAGGGGCTGAGAGAGGGCTGAGAGAGGGGCTGAGAGGAGGGCTGAGAGAGGGGCTGAGAGAGGGCTGAGAGAGGGCTGAGAGAGGGGCTGAGAGAGGGCTGAGAGAGGGGCTGAGAGAGGGCTGAGAGAGGGGCTGAGAGAGGGGCTGAGAGAGGGGCTGAGAGAGGGCTGAGAGAGGGGATGAGAGAGGGGTGAGAGAGGGGCTGAAAGAGGGGCTGAGAGGGTCTGAGAGAGGGGCTGGAGAGGGGCTGAGAGAGGGGCTGAGAGAGGGCTGAGTGAGGGTCTGAGAGAGGGGCTGAGAGAAGGGCTGAAAGAGGGGCTGAGAGGGTCTGAGAGAGCCTGAGAGAGGGTCTGAGAGAGGGGCTGAGAGAGGGTTGAGAGAGGGGCTGAGAGAGGGTTGAGAGAGAGGCTGAGAGAGGGCTGAGAGAGGGTTGAGAGAGGGGCTGAGAGAGAGGCTGAGAGAGGGTTGAGAGAGGGGCTGAGAGAGGGGCTGAGAGAGGGCTGATAGAGGGATGAGAGAGGGGTGAGAGAGGGGCTGAGCGAGGGGCTGAGAGAGGGCTGATAGAGGGATGAGAGAGGGGTGAGAGAGGGGCTGAGAGAGGGTTGAGAGAGGGGCTGAGAGAGAGGCTGAGAGAGGGCTGAGAGAGGGCTGAGAGAGGGGCTGAGAGAGGGCTGAGAGAGGGATGAGAGAGGGCTGAGAGAGGGGCTGAGAGAGGGCTGAGAGAGGGATGAGAGAGGGGTGAGAGAGGGGCTGAGAGAGGGGCTGAGAGAGGGCTGAGAGAGGGGCTGAGAGAGGGCTGAGAGAGGGGCTGAGAGAGGGGCTGAGAGAGGGGCTGAGAGAGGGCTGAGAGAGGGATGAGAGAGGGGTGAGAGAGGGATGAGAGAGGGGTGAGAGAGGGGCTGAAAGAGGGGCTGAGAGGGTCTGAGTGAGGGTCTGAGAGAGGGGCTGAGAGGGTCTGAGAGAGCCTGAGAGAGGGTCTGAGAGAGGGTCTGAGAGAGGGGCTGAGAGAGGGCTGAGAGAGGGGCTGAGAGGGGCTGAGAGAGGGCTGAGAGAGGGCTGAGAGAGGGGCTGAGAGAGGGATGAGAGAGGGATGAGAGAGGGATGAGAGAGGGCTGAGAGAGGGGCTGAAAGAGGGGCTGAGAGGGGCTGAGAGAGGGCTGAGAGAGGGGCTGAGAGAGGGCTGAGAGAGGGGCTGAGAGAGGGCTGAGAGAGGGATGAGAGAGGGGTGAGAGAGGGCTGAGAGAGGGGCTGAAAGAGGGGCTGAGAGGGGCTGAGAGAGGGGCTGAGAGAGGGGCTGAGAGAGGGCTGAGAGAGGGGCTGAGAGAGGGCTGAGAGAGGGGATGAGAGAGGGTGAGAGAGGGTCTGAGAGAGGGGCTGAGAAGAGCTGAGAGAGGGCTGAGAGAGGGGCTGAGAGAGGGCTGAGAGAGGGGCTGAGAGAGGAGCTGAGAGAGGGGCTGAGAGAGGGCTGAGAGAGGCTGAGAGAGGCTGAGAGAGGGGCTGAGAGAGGGCTGAGAGAGGGGCTGAGAGAGGGGCTGAGAGAGGGGCTGAGAGAGGGGCTGAGAGAGGGCTGAGAGAGGGCTGAGAGAGGGATGAGAGAGGCTGAGAGAGGGCTGAGGGAGGGATGAGAGAGGGCTGAGAGAGGGATGAGAGAGGCTGAGAGAGGGCTGAGGAGGGGATGAGAGAGGGCTGAGAGAGAGGCTGAGAGAGGGGCTAGGAGAGGGGCTGAGAGAGGGGCTGGGAGAGGGGCTGAGAGAGGGCTGAGAGAGGGCTGAGAGAGGGCGCTGAGAGAGGGGCTGGGAGAGGGGCTGGGAGAGGGGCTGGGAGAGGGGCTGAGAGAGGGCTGAGAGAGGGCTGAGAGAGGGGCTGAGAGAGGGGCTGGGAGAGGGGCTGGGAGAGGGGCTGAGAGAGGGCTGGGAGGGGCTGTTCCCTGGTGTGCGATCTGGGCATCTCGGATGGCGGACGCTGTAGGGGGAGAAATTGAATTGACATTGTAGTGAGTGACTTGTGGCCACGTTGGGATGGGGAGGACGAGGGCTCCTGTAATTATTCAGGCATCCGTTCTGGCTCTATAGTGTCATCAATACAGAACAGTTTAGCTGTGAGCCAGATTTGGAGAAATTGGCTTCTGAGTTTGTTCTGAACCTGGCTGTAGTGGGATTGCTACGTATGAATTGAGCTACTTCCAACATACTGCTATTGACATATGGAACGTGTGCCAGTTATTGATAAACTGATGGCGGAAAGAAAGAAAGAAAGAAAGAAAGAAAGAAAGAAAGAAAGAAGAAAGAAAGAAAGAAAGAAAGAAAGAAAGAAAGAAAGAAAGAAAGAAAGAAAGAAAGAAAGAAAGAAAGAAAGAAAGAAAGAAAGAAAGAAGAAAAGAAGAAGAAAGAAAGAAAGAAAGAAAGAAAGAAAGAAACTGTATTGGCAGCAGCTTTGAGTCCAGTCTCTCTTTCAGTGGCCTCACAGCTCAAACAACAAATTCTTATTTATGATGATGGACTTTTTTTGTCAGATATTGTTGGGGAGCAGGGCAGCCTATACAATGAAGACAAATAGATCACTTACCGGCAGACGTAACACTAGAACACACACAATCAGAGAATACAGTCCACAGATACGGCAACAGTAGCAAGATCAAGGAAAGCAGCACATAGCTAACTCAAGAATCCGGGCAATACATAACAATTTTAAGTACTGTAGCACGTGCAGGTCATCATTTTACATTTGGCAGGTATGAAAAGAAATAGCCACATGGACAAACACACAGCAACAAGAACAAGTGAAATATTGATACAGCTAAGATATCTAGCCTTTATCCTATTTTCACACTAGCGCTCGTCTCCCTATGCTTTCTCTTTTGTTGCTCTATTCTATATCTATTGCTACTGCATGTACATATTTGTGTTTTATTACACGTATATGTTCATACATTATAATACAACTATTTTGCCTGTTTTATTCTCCACCCATCGATTATCCATAGCAACACTACTATCACCGACATCCAAGAAGGGGGATCCCCCCTTGAACGGCCCTGCTAAGGTTTCTCTCCTCCACACTGCATGTGGTGCTTTTTTCCTATTGCTAGGTTTTTAGTGAGTTTTCTGGGAGTGTTGTTTTGGATTTCATGATGGGTTTTTTGTTCTTGATTTATTGTGATGTTTCTTCTTGACCTGTTTAAAGAACACTTGTCCAGCCCATGGGGACATTAACGTGTGATTGCGGCCTTTACAAAATACAAAATTACAAATTTGATTTGATTTGATTAGTTCTGATATAGATCCTACATAAAAGCAGCACAAAGAGACAATACGTTGTTAGCATGGTGCTGACAAAAACTCCAAGTGCTTGAAAGAATGTCTGATTATGTCCTCGAAGGCGGGAAACAGAGATCCACGATAACCCACGTTCAATTAGACTACACTGCCCTGTCAAGGCTAACCGCAGTAACTTGAAAAAAGTCAAAATGTAGTTATGAGTGAAATTGACCTTGTCAATAAATGTTTTATCTTGTGACCAAGTTTCAGATGTTAATGTCGCTCAGTTTTGGAGATATGGGGTTTTAAAAACTGCAGTAACTACAAAATCACACTCAAAACCCAGGCAGACCGCAGTAACTTCCAAACAGTGAAAAATGGCTTTAAAGTGTTTTGACTTGCCATCCAAAATGTGTTATAGGTAGATAGATGATAGTACCCAGATGTAACATGTATTAATGAAGTAATCTTTAGGCATACAAAAATATGACATAATTATTTTAATTAACCCCAAAAAAGCAGATACTGCACTCTGCTGCACGATTTCCTTAAATAATTATACAGGTAATGTACAGGCAAAGTGCAGTAACTTCAAATACAATGTTGTTTTCCCTCCAGCTTTCATAATTTAACCTAGCCAGTTTGAAAATGAAATTTAATACCTGAATATATTGGAATGATGATGATCCAAATAAAATGGCTAGGTTAAGTTATGAAAGCTGGAGGGAAAACAACAGTGTATTTGAAGTTACTGCACTTTGCCTGTACATTACCTGTATAATTATTTAAGGAAACCGTGCAGCAGAGTGCAGTATCTGCTTTTTTGGGGTTAATTAAAATAACTACGTCATATTTTTGTATGCCTAAAGATGACTTCATTAATACATGTTAAATCTGGGTACTATCATCTATCTACCTATAACACATTTTGGATGGCAAGTCAAAAAACTTTAAAGCCATTTTTCTCAGTTTCACTGTTTGGAAGTTACTGCGGTCTGCCTTGACAGTATGTCTCTATTTCTCAGAGCAGGATGTTCTGTAGTGAACAGAATGAATGAACAGATAAATGATAGATGTGAATGTGTGCAGAATGCAGAGCTTCAAAGCTAGCACCGTGGGTAATCCCTAAACAGCCGTTGCCTCATGAACACCGGTCTACCTACCAGCTAGATGACACATCCCTTAGGTGAAACCTGACAAAACCACCATGCAAATGTCCCCCACACTGATTCCCCAACGTTTAGCTCCATAGAGATCACTCAAATTGAATATGACGTGACAGACTGCTGAGGGGTTACTACAGACTCGAATAAGCTAGACTAATTGCGTCTGAAATCCAGTGCACTAGCCTCTGGTATGAGAGAGCCATGGCTTGGCTGGCTCCCCTTATATCAGACCTGCAAGCTGATCCGTCTTCCAAATGATCTGTGTGCGTTTCATGTTGCACGACAGTGCTCTCCGACTGCACACAGTGAATCCATCCCTCTGTCCTGCTCACTCTGATGAGGGGGGGGGGGGGGGGGGGGTGAAAAGAGGGAGATTACCCTTGACCTGTAAGAACTGTTGATATTCTTGGGCTGATGTACTTGTGAAAATGTCCATCCATCTCCCAGTAAGCCACATAATGGATGGTTTCCTGGTAGATTCCTCAATATATATACTTTTAGATGATACGATTTAGCCGGCCATGACCCCAGAAAGACAGTAATGTCGGCTGAATCGTCAGCGAGTTCTATAATCTGCCTAATATGTGTTATTATACCCTTGGGGGGTGTGAATTATGCAACTGTTGATTGGAATGGCAGCGGAACCTGACTCCCCAGCTCAATAGTGCTTTCTAGTGCTAGGGATATATAACATAAATCATATTTATGATTATTTCAATGAATAACTTATACTGGTTTAGGTGGTACATTGGCCATGGTGTCATAGGTCAAGAAAAGTGAAGGTCAAACCACAGCAAAGTTTATGGTGAGTTTATGATAATGTATTCAGTTTAACAGCGGATGGCAACGCAACCAAATGATTCTGCTGGGCTGATCCATACCTGTGGATCAAGGTCCCGTATACGGCATGTACTGTACATACTTGGTGTCGTGGTGTTGATTCTGGCTCATGGCCTGTGATGCATGCAGCATATGCAATCAAAAAATACATTATTCTCCTCACATGGTGTCGGAAGATTATAAAAAGCCCAGACCCATCTTAGATTATGGATTGCCTGTCCCACGGGAGGTAGAGGAGGCTATACTTGCCAATACATTTTACAGTATGAAATATGGAATCAGCCCTTTTCTCAGTGGGTTTCACCTGAGAGAGAAATGGAAGCTCAAAATGAAATATTGTAAAGAGCGTGGCACCAGTTATGCAGGTGAAAAATGGGTGTTCATTATGCTATGCCAACCATATCGTAGCTTCAGTAATTGGATGCATAAGGAGGAGTGAGTGAGTGTGTGCATGCGTGTCTGTGTGTACGTACATACATATTTGTGTGACTGTATGGCTGTGCGTGTGTGTGTGTGTGCACTCTAACTTGTGCGATATTGTGTGTGTGCTATAACATGTGTAAGATTGTATGTGTGTGTGCTCTAACTTGTGTAAGATTGTATGTATGTACAGTATGTGTGTGTGTGTGTGTGTGTGTGTGTGTGTGTGTGTGTGTGTGTGTGTGTGTGTGTGTGTGTGTGTGTGTGTGTGTGTGTGTGTGTGTGTGTGTGTGTGTGTGTGTGTGTGCTCTAACTTGTGTAAGATTGTGTGCATGTGTGCATGTGTGTATGTGTGTGCTCTAAAGTGTGTTAGATTGTGTGTGTCTGTGTATCTTTCATTCAATCATTTTATTTGTCTTTTATAAACAAACTACAAGAATCGGCCACATTAGAAGACAAGATGATCAACAAGACATAATGGGACAAACAAACCATTGGGGAACAGCTGGTTTAATTTGTTCTATCCATACCTGTAGTATTGTTAAACAAGCTGAATACCACAGTATTAACAGTGTATAAGTAACAGTGTAGGGTTGGGGAGGGTAATATAAACCTAGACTCTGTACCATTTTGTAACAGTGTAGGGTTTGGGAGGAGGAATCATTACTTGTGAAAAAGATCATTACTTGCCAAGATGCCCACTTACGCCTGAAAGCGTTGTCTATACATGATGGGGGAGGGGGGGTTCTTGCTACCTGAAAAGGACTGTTTTAACATGGCACCCGGGATCTAAGGGCAGACTAAACAATTGTCGTTTGAGATCAGAAGACATGTCTCCTAAGAAGGGGAAACTTTGTCATACATTCCTCCGTGTCCAGATCAAGTCGGAGTGAAGTGGGCTCTTGTCTCATCGGCTCAGAAAGAGTTTGAATTTGAACGGACCAATGATAAAACTGGAAATTTGAACGGACCAATGATAAAACTGGAGATTTGAATGGACCAATGATAAAAGTGGAAATTTGGAACAGGTCTTTGGGGTTGAATTTTTTCTAGCTTCATGGTAGCTTATGGACTCTTCCTGTTCCAGATCAACCTGAACATAGGTACGAAGGGTTTACATTTAAAAAAAATTAGTTTTTTACTTGGGATGAAGTTAGGTATCATTAACACATTCAGTGCCAGGGATTACCCTTATCCTCGTAGCTAGAGCACCAGCTATCTAGAGCCTAGTTGCACTGTGCGTCACGTTGTTTGCCGAGCTATATCTATATTCTATATTATAGCTATGGATACAATACTATGGTCATTTGACAGTAACTATCTTCTGTCCAAGATGCAAAAAAGAATAAATATTTTCATGAATACGTTTGCGCGTTATCTCGTGGTGAATATTGTATAGTTTCAGAATGATCCCGGCTAATTCCAGAAAGCTGCGTAATGGGGCGCTATGTGAATTCTACTAAAGTCGTTGGCGTTTTTCGCCTGGACACGCTATTATTCCCAAATCAAATGTATATAATAGGTATTATGTTTTATCATGAATTCATTGTTTTTTTTGTATTCTTTTATTGCCAGTAACGGCTTTCGTTTTGAACACCATGCACACACGCTGATCGGCCTGATCGGTATGAAATCATTGCAGGATCAAGCTGGAATTGACGTCAGATGTTCCTTACCTTAGATCGGGCTTATTCCAAAAAGAATATTCCAACTGTCTGATCGCGATTTCCAGTATTGATGTCCATCTGGTCTCGGACATAATGTGGCACAACTTATCCATAGAGGGGCATTGGACGCGTTTCCAAGTGATCGTGTGAACCGCTAGACATGCCTGAACAGAAATTATGCGCCCAGAGGGTTTTAGATGTAACACACGGTCTGGAACAGGGTTTCAAGCATTCTCGATACTGCCGCCTAGCAGGTTTGGCTGGTACTGCACTTTTTGGCTTTCACTCGTAACATATAGGTCCGTGAGTATAATATTGATATTAAGATCGAATAAAAGAAAAAACGATCTAAAAACGTATATACGTTTATGGTGCTGAACCGTTGGCGAGCAAACACATATATATATATATACGTGGTTGGCCGTGAAAGTGTTAAAGGTGCTGTAAGTGGTATTTTTTTGTTCAAATAAGTGGTCTACACTTATTAGTTAGTTCAAATAATAGCTCTACATTCCAACAGCCGTCATCTGATATAGTGTTTGGTGGGTCTCCCAGTCCCTCCTTTCTGCAGTAAACATAAAATACATGTCCTGGTATCCCATTCCCACTTTATCCAATCAGGAGAGAGAACTCCACACTGCAAAAACTATTTGACAACAATAAGAAATAAAAAATGTGTCCTTGAAACAAGTAAAATAATCTACCAGTGCAGTAATGAAATTGGGCTTGGCAAGATTTCTTGAAATAAGTTAAAAAAAATATCAGGGTTCTCTGATTGGATAAAGTGAGAAGGGATACCAGAACATGCATTTTGTGTTTACTGCAGAGTGGAGCGACTGGGAGACCCATGTTACTGACCAGACACTCTATATCAGATGACGGCTGTTTGAATGTAGAGCTATTTAACACTTATTCTAACAAATAAATACCACTTACAGCACCTTTAACATAGAAAAAAGCGTTCTAGAAAGATTTATTGGCTTGTGTGTGTGGGTGCCTGTGCGTGTGCGTGTGTGTGCGTGCGTGTGTGCATGTTTGTGTGTGTGTGTCTCTGTGTGTGTGTTCTGGAGGGGGTTAACAGTGGAAGCCGTGGCTCTCAGTGGAGGCACAGCTCTGTGTGACGGGGGAACAGATGCATTGATCCCAGGGTATTCTGGCTCGTCTCTCCTAGATCTGGTCCATCACACAGCATGACACACACACACACACACACACAAGCACACACACACACACAAGCACACACACACACACACACACACACACACACACACACACCTACATACACACACAAGCGCACACACACACACACACACACACACACCTACATACACACACAAGCGCACACACACACACACACACACACACACACACACACACACACACACACACACACACACACACACACACACACACACACACACACACACACACTCAAGCACACACACACAAGCACACACAAGCAAGCAAGCACACAAATAATAATAATAATAATAATAATAATAATAATAATAATAATAATAATAATAATAATAATAATAATAATAATAATAATAATAATAATACATTTTATTTATAAGGCGCCTTTCAGGACACTCAAGGTTGCCGTACAACAAGAGTTCCAAAGGCGGGGGGCAGAGCAGCTGAAGGCTCTTGACACATTTCCAGAGATATAATCTATATAATGTATAATCTATATAATGTATGCACATTCCCCTTCAGGTCAGTAAATGTGGGATTCTTTAGGCCAATAATCTGTTAATAAGGCTCTAAATGCAGTAATGCACTTGATGGTGGATGATTATGTTTATAAACCCAATCTTTTGACCTTAGAATAACCTCACTGGAGACCGGAGCCTAAACCCTAAACCGAAAACGCTGCCAACACTCGGTGCTTGATATCCTAATCTGTTTCAATTATTCTTCAAAAACTAGGCGCGTCCTCACCAGGCCATGGACACGTGCGCAAGAGGTAATTAAAAGAATCCCCATGTGGTTCCAACACGTCTTCCTCTCACATTTACCCACCTGGCGGGGGACGTACACATTAACCCGCTATATCGACGTTCACAGTCATTTACCATAATATACAAATGCAGATGCATACCCAAACATACACGAATACAAATGCAGACAAATTCTTTCTCATAACTGAGAGGGCATACTGTACATACCCTCATCTGCACCTTGACCTATTTACACTGCCTACTTGCCCATATGCACATACTCAGAATTAATTATATTGTTTACACTGCCTATTTTTATTTGTACTTCTCCACTGTACTATAATTGTATGACCTGTATCATGTCTTCTACTATCACATGTACCTGTACCTCCCCTCCCCCTCCCCCTCCTCCACGCTGCTATGATGCCTGAATTTCCCCCAAGCGGATCAATAAAGGAATATCTTATCTTATCCTTGATTGACATACTGTAACCGTGAAATACTGTTAAAACCCTATTGGACACGAGACCTGGGTGGAGGAGCCTCTGTCACCAAGAGAATAAATCAATTCAATCAAGTTGAGATTTATATTAAACAGATGCTGCCGTAATCCCCCCCCCCCCCCCCCCCCACACACACACACACACACACACACACACACACACACACACACACACACACACACACACACACACACACACACACACACACACCCTGGGAGTGAAACACTTGAACAGATACTCTACAGAAGGGGTTAGTAGCCTACATATGTTAGCGTTCACTTACTGGGGCTGCTGTCCCTTTAGCTGTGGAGCTGAGTCTCTATGGAGCACAATCTCCATTACATCTCCATTCTTCTCTCCCTGTGTTTGCCCACTCGCTCTCTCCCCCCCCTCCCACTCTCTCTCTATCTCTCTCTCCTCCCACTCTCTCTCTCTCTAGCTCTCTCTCCTCCTCCCACCACTCTCTCTCTATCTCTCCCTCCCTCCCATCCCCCCCCCCCCCCCTCTCTCTCTCTCCTCTCTCTCTCTCTCTCTCTCTCTCTCTCTCTCTCTCTCTCTCTCTCTCTCTCTCTCTCTCTCTCTCTCTCTCTCTCTCTCTCTCTCTCTCTCTCTCTCTCTCTCGATGTGAGTAAATGAGATACAGTAGTCTGTGTACTTGTTACAGTAATGCTACAACAAGTGTTACTCTTGCTCTTTCAGAAATCAATATGCTCTCCCTTTGACGACGAGACCCAGCTGTTGAGAGTCATCACCTTTCATATGAGCTGCTGAGTTATATAATACAGTATGTCTGACAGGTGTCCTGGTCGATCCATCAGCGTGTGTTCATTTAGCCAGGTCCTGTTTTAACACTTATGTCACTAGGCCAGATGTTTTCCAGGTTAGGGTCAGGTTAAAGGGAGGGTTAATAGTGTTGAAATAGTTCCCTTTAGGCAAGTACAACCATCATATATATATATATATATATAATATTAGCAATATCAGCAAATATGATATCATGTCTCACATATTTTCTAAGTATGAGAACAGTTCAAATGTATATTTATTTGGAGCTTTGAATGGCTAACGTGCCATTGCCATTATTAGAATGTTCAATTCACATCATTCTAATTCCATATGTCAAACCGTACACCTGAAAGGGTTTAAAAAAAACATGAGAATGTCCTGCAGTCAGTCTGAGGTGCCCTCTAGGCGTAGGTCACAGGGTCACACCGCTGCTTTGTCAGCCACCCACAGCCCACGGACACTTAGAGATGATCAGCTTATTGAAATGTTAAAGAAAGCAGACCTCACACCCCCTCCTCTGTGTCCCTGCCCGTCCTGCAGATCCACAGATGGGTGGGACCGAGGAGAGAGGGGGGGGGGGGGGGGGGGGGGCTACAGAAGCGCAGAGAAGGCGGTTGAGGGAAATGGCGGAGGGCCAACGGCGGGAAAACGTGCTTAAACAATAGATGAACATGAGTAATACAGACAACAGACAGACAGACTGACACACACATGTACTGTGAGGGGGACAGGGACAGACAGACAGACAGGCAGACAGACAGACAGACAGACAGACAGACAGACAGACAGACAGACAGACAGACAGACAGACAGACAGACAGACAGACAGACAGACAGACAGACAGACAGACAGACAGACAGACAGACAGACAGACAGACAGACAGACAGACAGACAGACAGACAGACAGACAGACAGACAGACAGACAGACAGACAGACATACATACATACAGACAGACAGACAGACAGACATACAGACAGACAGACAGACAGACAGACAGACAGACAGACAGACAGACAGACAGACAGACAAACAGACAGACAGACAGACAGACAGACAGACAGATATACAGACAGACAGACAGACAGACAGACATACAGACAGACAGACAGACAGACAGACAGACAGACAGACAGACAGACAGACAGACAGACAGACAGACAGACAGACAGACAGACAGACAGACAGACAGACAGACAGACAGACAAACAGACAGACAGACAGACAGACAGACAGACAGACAGATATACAGACAGACAGACAGACAGACAGACAGACAGACAGACAGACAGACAGACAGACAGACAGACAGACAGACAGACAGACATACATACATACAGACAGACAGACAGACAGACATACAGACAGACAGACAGACAGACAGACAGACAGACAGACAGACAGACAGACATACAGACAGACAGACAGACAAACAGACAGACAGACAGGACAGACAGACAGACAGACAGACAGACAGACAGACAGACAGACAGACAGACAGACAGACAGACAGACAGACAGACAGACAGACTGACTGACATACAGACAGACAGACAGACAGACAGACAGACAGACAGACAGACAGACAGACAGACAGACAGACAGACAGACAGACAGACAGACAGACAGACAGACAGACATACAGACATACAGACATACAGACATACTGACTGACTGACTGACTGACTGACTGACTGACTGACTGACTGACTGACTGACTGACTGACTGACTGACTGACTGACTGACTGACTGACTGACTGACTGACTGACTGACTGAGAATAGTAAGAGAGACAGAGAGAGACTAGTAAAGAGAGGCAGATAGAGAGAGTAGTAAGAGAGACAGAGAGAGAATAGTAAGATATAGAGATAGAGAATAGTAAAGAGAGGCAGATAGAGAGAATAGTAAGAGAGACAGAGAGAAATAATAGTAAGAGAGACAGAGAGAGAGAGAAACGGTAAGAGAGACAGGGAGAGAGAATAGTAAGAGAGACAGAGAGAGAACAGTGGGAGAGACAGAGAGAGAGAATAGTAAGAGAGACAGAGAGAAAATAGTAAGAGAGATAGTGTAGTAAGAGAGACAGAGAGAGAGAATAGTAAGATAGACAGAGAGAGATCATAGTAAGACAGACAGAGAGAGAATAGTAAAATAAATAGAGTAGTAAGAAAGACAGAGAGAGAGAGAATAGTAAGAGAGACACACAGAGAACAGTAAGAGGGACAGAGAGAGAATCGTAAGAGACAGAGAGAGAGAACAGTAAGAGAGACAGAGAGATAGAATAGTAAGAGAGACAGATATTGTAGTAGAGAGACAGAGAGATATAATAGTAAGAGAGACAGATATTGTAGTAGAGAGACAGAGAGATATAATAGTAAGAGAGACAGCCATTGTAGTAGAGAGACAGAGAGATAGAATAGTAAGATAGACAGACATTGTAGTAGAGAGACAGAGAGATATAATAGTAAGATAGACAGACATTGTAGTAGAGAGACAGAGAGATATAATAGTAAGATAGACAGATATTGTAGTAGAGAGACTGGGAGATATAATAGTAAGAGAGACAGATATTGTAGTAGAGAGACAGAGAGATATAATAGTAAGAGAGACAGCCATTGTAGTAGAGAGACAGAGAGATA
>NW_028169052.1:0-19659 GCF_963971535.1 Notolepis coatsorum | reverse complement strand
AGGAACAGACCCCTCTTAAAAGGGGCTCCCAAAAATAGTACCTTTGACCTCAGGGGGTGAGGGGGTCAGGGGGGGTTTAGGGGTGGGGGGAGGGGGGGGTTCTCAATGGGTTCTTCTCTTTCTCTACTTATCTAAATCTGTATCGTATTATTTTCTTTAATTATTGTTTGTTTTTTCGTTTTCCTTTTCATAAAAGTGCATTTTATTTTGTAATATTATCTTGCTGCATTAAATGTAAAAAAAATTATATAAAAAAAAGGCGCACTAACAAAAAAAATCATAATTTGTATATAAATGACCGCCCTGTGATGCCAAAAATCATAATTTGTATATAAATGACCGCCCTGTGATGCCAAAAATCATAATTTGTATATAAATGACCGCCCTGTGATGCCAAAAATCATAATTTGTATATACATGACTGGAATTCATGAAGATTTTCTTTTCTTTTAATAAACTAAACGGTAGAAAGCAAAACTATATCAAAACATCAGTTTACAAACTCTCTCATAACTTGTGCAGCGGAATCCAAGTCGCCGCCCCCATCGCTTCCTGATTCTACTGCGCAGGCGCACCAACCGACCTGTAGGAGTCGCTGTCCACAACGCCCGATCCCCACCCATCAGTTTCCCACCCCCTAATACGGCCAATGTGTATTAGTACGGACGACCAGCTAAACTGAAAGCAATGTGGAGCGCTGGGCTCGAACTGACGAGCCCAGCGTCTCCAGTATTCGTGGTGAGCGCCTTGCCCACTGCACCACGTAGCCGCCCTGTAAACAGATGTTTTGATATAGTTTTGCTGTTGTTAAACCGAATTAACTCCATTAACTTAAATTCATCAAGTATTTCTACTGTTTTCTGGGGGATTCTATGTTCACCGTGGAGACATGCGAGAAGAATATAGCCGGGTTTGGCGCAGAATGAGTTAATAAACTCAATAAAACGTAATAAAAAAAATAAGAAAGAAAGAAAGAAAGATATGTAGCTATAAAAAAAATTATAATATATCGCGCAAATCACACCAGAAGATATTTTTATTATTGTTTTTGTGGTTTTCTTCCATATTATCACAGTTTGACTGTTTAAGAACATATTTACTATAAAAGCGAACAGTTGGCGGCTGGGTGGCGCAGCGGACTAAGCGCTCGTCACCAACGCAAGAGACACTGGTATCGAATCCGGCTGTCAGCGTTGCCTCCGGCTTGGCCGGCCGTCATACTGGCTCGATTGGCAGAGTCAGCGGGAGGGAAGCCGGTGGGTGGGTCCTGGTCGTTGTAAACAGCGACTCCTACAGTTCGGTCGGGGCGCCTACACAGCAAGGGAAGGATCTGGAGGGAGGTAGTGTGATCCTTCCACACGTTACACTCTCCCGGTGAGAGTCCGCGCTGCCAGGTGAGAAGAAGTGGTGGGCTGGGTACACATGTGTCGGAGGAAGCATGTGATAGTCTCCGCCCTCCCAGACCGACGGTAGGGGGTAGAGTGCGCAATGACCAGGGAGGGGATTGGGAATTGGCATAACGACTAACATTGGGAGGGGAGAAAAACAGAAAAAGAAGGGGAAAAAAGATCATAAAAAAATTAAAAAAAATAAAAAAAGCAAACAGTTATAGTATCTCTAATAGAATAGTAACATTTCTTTGTTTAAAAAAGGCTGTCGAGTGCTTTCATTGGCTTGAGTTTCGAGCGACGCCCCCATAAATAACACACATGGCTCTGTTGATATTATTTGTTGAGATGCTTGCCGCTAGCCCCTTTCGTGACTGTGATGCACAGAGTGAATCCACAGTCCCTTATTCCTCCATTGGAAAATCCCATAATTAACTCTGAAGAACTGGTCCTCCGCGAAATTCTCGTTATACAAGTATCGCAGAGAAATGTCAAAGGTACTCACAGTTGCACAAGGGTTTCGGACAGAGAACCACAATGATTTGAAAGCTCGGCGTTGCTAATAAACATTTTAAATCATTTTTTTTTATAAACTGGTCGACACTGGTCAACACAGCTTTATTTTCAGCATCAGGCAGCTAAAGCTGTTTTGAGCAGTGTTGACCAGTTTATAAAACATTTTTAAAATGTTTATTAGCAACGCCGAGCTTTCAAACCATTGCGTTTCTCTGTCCTAAATCTCTGTTCTGCTTCATGTATCACATAATCAATTGTAATTTTATTTGGTTGTTTGTTTGTGTTTTAATTATTTCCCTTACCTCTGTAATGTATCTATTCTATTTAATTTGATTTATTAAAAAAGTGTACCCTTCGAGAGGCCCTTTTCTCCTCTCGCCATGGCCGTCATTGTAAATAAGAATTTGTTCTTAATTGATCTGCCTGGTTAAATAAAGGTCAAATTTAAATTACAATTAAATAGCCTTATAAATAATAATTAAATACGAATAAATAATAATTTGTTCTTAATTGACCTGCCTGGTTAAATAAAGGTTTAAAAAAAAAATGAATAATTAGCGTCATAACTGTGCTAGCATTATGCTCAGCAGACAGATAGGTCTGTTGTTTGGATTGGATGTGTATTTGTGTGTATAATGACCATATGATGTGTGTATGTGCGCTTGTGTGTGTTTGGTATCTTTCTTCACGCCTGAATGGGGCCAGGCCTTGGCCCTCCATCGGCAGGTCTGCAGGCGCAGTGACTCAGGTGTCAGTGCAGAGAAATAGAACACTGGGGTGTGACAAGCTAATGCAGACTGGTTACTATGATACAAAGGCCGTGCGACATCTAGCCATAGTTCTCTCTCTCTCTCTCTTTCTCTCTCTCTCTCTCTCTCTCTCTGTCTGTCTCTCTCTCTCTCTCCCTCTCTCTCTGTCTGTCTCTCTCTCTCTCCCTCTCTCTCTGTCTGTCTCTCCCTCTCTCTCCCCTCTTTCCCCTCCCCCTTGTATGTATTGAGCTGTACTGTACTGTACCCATTCTGCAATCTGTTAATAAAGTTTTCAATCAATCAATCAATCAATCAATCAATCAATCAATCAATCAATCAATCAATCCTCTCTCTCTCTCTCTCTCTCTCTCTCTCTCTCTCTCTCTCAGCATATCAGCCGCTGCTCGACTGACAGTACGTCCAGAGGACCCGTCACAAACCCCGCCCCCTTTCATTGATCCTCCAATCACAAAGGTCGCTGCTTCCCCTCAGAAGCAAGCAGTCGTGATTGGAGGATCGAGAAAGGAGGGCGGGATTTGAGCTAGGTGTAAGTTACACTCTGGAACCACGCAGCAGAGCATGGTAGTGTATAGAGTTTAAAGGCCCAGTCAGCCATCCAAATGTCAACAAGTGGGTAAACGTAGAAAATATGTAAGCGGGAGCCAGGGTTTTATTCTCTACTTGATGGACTCAGGTCTTGATACAAGAAAATATGAGTTTTAATAGTATTTTCTGTATTTTGTGGCTGTAAAAGATAATGTCGGTAATGTTTGTAAATAAAAGGGAGTAAAATAGATCTATATTCCAATTTACAATCGCTTAATAAAGTAAGTAAAGTAAAGTATTTTCCATCTACAGATTAAAACATTGACATGGTGAATGAAAAGATTGGGCTTTACCAAAACAGGCCCTGTGCCACCAGACCTTGTGTCTGTCTTCGTGTCCAGTGTGATAATGCATAATGTAGGGAGGACAAACGCTCTGCGGTGATGTCATCAAACGGGAGCTCCGCCCACAATGCTGTTCAGAACACAGTGTAGTGTCATCAAACTGGAGCTCCGCCCACAATGCTGTTCAGAACACAGTGTAGTGTCATCAAACTGGAGCTCCGCCCACAATGCTGTTCAGAACACAGTGTGTAGTGTCATCAAACTGGAGCTCCGCCCACAATGCTGTTCAGAACACAGTGTAGTGTCATCAAACTGGAGCTCCGCCCACAATGCTGTTCAGAACACAGTGTAGTGTCATCAAACTGGAGCTCCGCCCACAATGCTGTTCAGAACACAGTGTAGTGTCATCAAACTGGAGCTCCGCCCACAATGCTGTTCAGAACACAGTGTAGCGTCATCAAACTGGAGCTCCGCCCACAATGCTGTTCAGAACACAGTGTAGTGTCATCAAACTGGAGCTCCGCCCACAATGCTGTTCAGAACACAGTGTGTAGTGTCATCAAACTGGAGCTCCGCCCACAATGCTGTTCAGAACACAGTTTCGGCTCCTTCTGTTTTCAGGCAACTTCCTTCACAAAAAGCCAAAGTCCCAGACAATACTTTCAACTGGTAGAACAAACAACCACTCAAACTATAGCCGACCCCCTGTGCCACACAATGGCGTTTGTCGGTTGATGATTTGTTGGAGAAATGCCTGTCAAAATGGCGTCTGCGTTTTCCATTCAAAAGACTTGGAAAATAGTCCTTAAATAGGAGCCAACAACAAGGTTTTTGCACCCAAATGTTCCCCAGAGTCTCGACTACAACCGTGTGGAATCGGATTATTCTTTCCGTTTGGGACTTTTGAGTTTTTAACCAAAAGGCGATGTGTGAGCCGTCATCTATTATGAATTCAATGCGGCCAAACCGGAGCGAGTGCTCTCTCTGCTATTTACAATCTGAGGCTATTTACAATCAGCTCTGAGGCTCAAAAGGCAGTTTTCCATGACCAATTGTAGTGGATTATAGTATATATAATATAATACAGCCGGTCAAGTGATAACAGGAAGTTGCTGTAACACAATTATAATTTCTTAATTTCGCCACTAAAAACGAACGTTTAGATTTTGTTTATGTTGTACACCATAAAATATATATTTAAATACATATTAAAATATATATTTAAATACATATTAAAATATATATTTAAATACATATTGAAATATATATATAAATACATATTAACACTTTGGTTGCCTAAGGTTAAATTCATGATATACCATAGATTGCCAGCGCTATTTGTCTATGGAGAAAGTCCCCTTCTTTGCAGGGCTATAACTTTTTAAATTCTATTGCTACATTGCCATTATTAGGGCCCATTCAAAGTCCTATATGTATTGTTCATTGTGTAGCAACGTTAAACTTTTTCATTCACATATTCATAGTAAAGTATGGTCTAATGTATAAGTATGTTTTCATCTCTTTCTTTTTTTGTATTTTATTTTTTTATTATTTTTTAAACAAACATATAAACAAACATGACAACACACGATAAGATATACAAGCATTAATTGTCAGGGCACATCCAATTTTTTCATCTCTTTCTGCAGCTTTCTCCAGAACGTGATATATAGCCCCAAATGCATTATATTGATGATGAAATACAGTTTGATGGCAATCAGCGCGATATAAAAAATTCCAACTAGACGTACTTCTAGAAGTTACTACACATCATCTGATGTTGACCGGATGGGCTAGGGGGCGTTTATAATTCCGTGGGCAGCGTTATACCAATCATCTAATGTGGGTCAAATGTTGATAATAGCAGTTAGTATCGAAGACGGTAACGTTACACGCTAAAACTCACCCCAGTCTCCGCGCGCCGTTGGGCGATCATCGTCGAGTAGAAATCTTATCATTATGGGATATATTTTTACCCGGTCCATCTCCAGCTTGTATAATGGTATATACGTCCAAATCATGTTGTTTATCGAGTTATTGCCAATCGATCACCGTGTAGCGTGACGAGCCAGAGTCCCATGAACTATAGCGAGCGCCCGGAAGTACTACGGTCGTCATGACAACCTCTATTCAACATCCTGTTTGGCGATTGCGCCGATCGGCCACCAGATGGCGCTCCTGAACCGCCAGAGAGCTCAGTGGGTCCTGCTGGTGGATCTCAGGCCAGCGGCGGGGACATATGAATCCGATCGCAGATTTTTGAAATATTGATATAAGGACGCTGTACAGCGTCCCCCGGCAACTTGAGCATGGCCAGCAATGACGTGAAAAGACGTTTCATGGCAGTCAAATGAAATATATATTTAAATACATATTAAAATATATATTTAAATACATATTAAAATATATATTTAAATACATATTAAAATATATATATACAAATGTAAATACATATACAAATATATCTAAAAATATATATTAAAATATATATTTAAATACATACGGCTCTACCACCGATCAAAAACAAATTTCAGTGACCTCAGAAAAGCGTTTGACCTCCCCCCTCCTCCCCCCCTCCCCCGCTCGGCGGTGCGTCGGTCGGTCGGTACCTGCTCCCTGGCGGCGCGCTCGGCGCTGCTCCTGCTCATGCTGGCGTGCGAGGTGGACGGTGACGGCGGGTTGTGGTGCGGGCTGTGGTGCTGCTGGTGCTGCTGCTGCTGCTGGTGCTGGTACTTGGTCTTCAGGTGGTCCATGAAGGCGTCCCGCTTGCGCTCCATGTCGGCCTTGTGCAGCCCGCTGAGGGCCTCCAGGCTCTGCGCCGCGATCACCGTGTGCCGGTGCTCCGACGTGTGCACCAGGCCCACGTTGGAGAAGCGCCGCGTGCCGTTGCCCAGCGTCCGGTACTCCCGCGGGTACTCCAGGTCATCGGTGGAGATCATGTGACCGCCGCCGCCCCCCCGCTCGGCATCTGCAGAGAGAGAGGGAGGAAGGAAGGAAGGAAGGGAGGGAGGGAGGGAGGGAGGGAGGGAGGGAGGGAGGGAGGGAGGGAGGGAGGAAGGAAGGGAGGGAGGGAGGGAGGGAGGGAGGGAGGAGGGAGGGAGGGAGGGAGGGAGGGAGGGAGGAGGGAGGGAGGGAGGGAAGGAAGGAAGGGAGGGAGGGAGGAGGGAGGGAGGGAGGGAGGGAGGGAGGGAGGGAGGGAGGGAGGGAGGGAGGGAGGGAGGGAGGGAGGGAGGGAGGGAGGGAGGGAGAGGAGGGAGGGAGGGAGGGAGGGAGGGAGGGAGGGAGGGAGGGAGGGAGGAAGGAAGGAAGGAAGGAAGGAAGGAAGGAAGGAAGGAAGGAAGGAAGGAAGGAAGGAAGGAAGGGAGGGAGGGAGGGAGGGAGGGAGGGAGGGAGAGGGAGGGAGGGAGGGAGGGAGGAAGGAAGGAAGGAAGGAAGGAAGGAAGGAAGGAAGGAAGGAAGGAAGGAAGGAAGGAAGGAAGGAAGGAAGGAAGGAAGGAAGGAAGGAAGGAAGGAAGGAAGGAAGGAAGGAAGGAAGGAAGGAAGGAAGGAAGGAAGGAAGGAAGGAAGGAATGAGGGAAGGAAGGAAGGAAGGAAGGGAGGAAGGGAGGGAGGAAGGAAGGAATGAGGGAAGGAAGGAAGGGAGGGAGGGAGGGAGGGAGGGAGGGAGGGAGGGAGGGAGGGAGGGAGGGAGGAGGAGGATGACAGGGGGAGGAAGAGAAGAAGAGTGTGAGGTGGTAGGAAGGTATAGGCAGGGAGGCGGGACTCACACACACACGTACACACACACACACACACACACACATGCACACAGTCATGCAGGGGAGATAAGTACATGCCAGAGACACACACACACAGGGCAGGCCGATGGAACAGAGCAGAGGAGAGATGAGGAAGGCGAGGAGGGAGAGTGAGATAGAGAGAAAGAGGGAGAGAGAGAGAGAGAGAGACAGAGAGAGAGAGACAGACAGACAGAGAGAGACAGAGAGTGGGATGGAATGTTAGACTATTTTGCCACCAAGACAGGGGGAAGAAGAAAATAAAGAGAAAAACAAATGTGTTCCCTGCAGAATATTATCGATCGCAAGGAAGAAACATGAGAAAACGTTTTTTTGCAACAGATCAAAGGGAGAGAATCACTCTGTATTTCATCTGGGGGGTTATATTCCATTTCTACATGATGCCTGTTTGGCATCTGAGGCGCCTTTCGTTGCGCTCTGAACACAGACACACACGCAACACAGACACACACGCAACACAGACACACACACACACACACACACACACACACACACACACACACACACACACAGACAAAAGAACCGCTGAACCGAGGTGGAAAAGCCTTCTAAACGGAAGGCTAGCTCCTTAGTCACATAATAGCATCAGCCATGCTAACGCTAAACTTAAGGCTAGCTCTTTAGTTACATAATAGCATCAGCCAGGCTAACGCTAAACTTAAGGCTAGCTCTTTAGTTACATAATAGCATCAGCCAGGCTAACGCTAAACTTAAGGCTAGCTCTTTAGTTACATAATAGCTTCAGCCATGCTAACGCTAAACTTAAGGCTAGCTCCATAGTTACATAATAGCATCAGCCATGCTAACGCTAAACTTAAGGCTAGCTCCATAGTTACATAATAGCCTCAGCCATGCTAACGCTAAACTTAAGGCTAGCTCCATAGTTACATAATAGCCTCAGCCATGCTAACGCTAAACTTAAGGCTACAGTAGCTCCTTAGCCATATAATAGAATCGGCCATGCTAACGCTAAACGGAAGGTTAGCTCCTTAGTTGATAATAATAGAATCAGCCATGCTAACGCTAAACTTAAGGCTAGCTCCATAGTTACATAATAGCATCAGCCATGCTAACGCTAAACTTAAGGCTAGCTCCATAGTTACATAATAGCATCAGCCAGGCTAACGCTAAACTTAAGGCTAGCTCCATAGTTACATAATAGCATCAGCCATGCTAACGCTAAACTTAAGGCTACATTAGCTCCTTAGCCATATAATAGAATCGGCCATGCTAACGCTAAACGGAAGGCTAGCTCCTTAGTCGATAATAATAACATCAGCCATGCTAACGCTAAACGGAAGGCTAGCTCCTTAGTCGATAATAATAGCATCAGCCATGCTAACGCTAAACGGAAGGCTAGCTCCTTAGTTACATAATAGCATCAGCCATGCTAACACTAAACTTAAGGCTAGCTCCTTAGTCACATAATAGCATCAGCCATGCTAGGGGAGCATGTCTATGTTCCCCGGGTCCTATGTTTCCCGATTGATTGATTGATTGATTGATTGATTGAACATTTTAGACCACCAGCCCTGATTCCAAACTCTAACCTTAACCAACTTCGAAAGAGGGCCTAAGCTTAACCAGTTCGAAACAAGGCGGAGATTAATAATGAATAAAATAATAAAAAATAATAGAATTTTCAATCAATTAATCAATCAATCGGGGAACATAGGACCCGGGGAACATAGGGATGATCCCCTAACACAGATGCCCATGACATTTGTGAATGAATGAATGAACCACACAAGGCCCTATTTAATTTACAATCAAACCATGTAGGTTGTTTATGAAAGGAATGAGAACAGAATGTATGGATTTATTTAGTTTAAAACAGGATCCTATGTGAGAATTATACACCGGACACAACGATGACCTCAGCTCCGTAATCCCTGACCAATTTCCATCCATCTATCGGAGCCTCTCTCCGTCATGCTGGGCAAATGCCCCCCCCCCCCCCCCCCCGCGGGCCCAGACCGCCGGATTAAGACCACGGATCTGTCAGGCTAGGGATGTCCGATATTATCGGCCGATATCGGCAGTAAAATGTGATATCGGAAAATATCGGTATCGGTTTAAAAAAAAAAAAAACAATAACAATATTTGTTATATATATATCCAGTGAAATTATTAGTTA
The DNA here is from genome assembly GCF_963971535.1 of Notolepis coatsorum. Classification (NCBI taxonomy): domain Eukaryota; kingdom Metazoa; phylum Chordata; class Actinopteri; order Aulopiformes; family Paralepididae; genus Notolepis; species Notolepis coatsorum. The sequence goes on along the minus strand of NW_028169052.1, from coordinate 10,182 downwards.
CCTGAAATTATTCCGTTTTTTGGACGGGGAAACCCTGCATATATCGGTATCGGTTGATATCGGTATCGGAAATTAAGAGTTGGACAATATTGGAATATCGGTATCGGTAAAAAAGCCAATATCGAGCATCCCTACATCAATTGACACAGACAACACAGTCCACAGAGGGGGGGGGGGAGGGGGACACAAGACGGCACATGATGGCCACACGCAAAACGGGTGACAGTGAAGATGCACGATGAAGGCGAAGGTGGGGGGTCGGGGCGTGCTGCGAAGGTGCCGTGGTGGACCTGTGGAGTTACCTTGCTTGGGAAAACAGGCCCCAGCGTTGGCTATAGAAAGAGAGAGACGTGCAACACAGTTAGTCCGTGTGTTTGTGTGAAGAGCACGCAAACACACATCAGGAGAGAGTCACACGCACACACATCGGGAGAGAGTCACACGCACACACATCGGGAGAGAGTCACACGCACACACATCGGGAGAGAGTCACAAGCACACACATCGGGAGAGAGTCACACGCACACACATCGGGAGAGAGTCACAAGCACACACATCGGGAGAGAGTCACACGCACACACATCGGGAGAGAGTCACAAGCACACACATCGGGAGAGAGTCACACGCACACACATCGGGAGAGAGTCACAAGCACACACATCGGGAGAGAGTCACACGCACACACATCGGGAGAGAGTCACACGCACACACATGCGCACACACACATCGGGAGAGAGTCACAAGCACACACATCGGGAGAGAGTCACACGCACACACATCGGGAGAGAGTCACAAGCACACACATCGGGAGAGAGTCACACGCACACACATGCGCACACACACATCGGGAGAGAGTCACACGCACACACATCGGGAGAGAGTCACACGCACACACATCGGGAGAGAGTCACACGCACACACATCGGGAGAGAGTCACACGCACACACATGCGCACACACACATCGGGAGAGAGTCACAAGCACACACATCGGGAGAGAGTCACACGCACACACATCGGGAGAGAGTCACACGCACACACATGCGCACACACACATCGGGAGAGAGTCACAAGCACACACATCGGGAGAGAGTCACACGCACACACATCGGGAGAGAGTCACACGCACACACATCGGGAGAGAGTCACACGCACACACATCGGGAGAGAGTCACACGCACACACATGCGCACACACACATCGGGAGAGAGTCACACGCACACACATGCGCACACACACATCGGGAGAGAGTCACACGCACACACATCGGGAGAGAGTCACACGCACACACATGCGCGCACACACATCGGGAGAGAGTCACACACACACACATCGGGAGAGAGTCACACGCACACACATGCGCACACACACATCGGGAGAGAGTCACATACACACACATCGGGAGAGAGTCACACGCACACACATGCGCGCACACACATCGGGAGAGAGTCACACACACACACACACACACATGCACGTCGTACAGTACACACACGCACACATACACTCACTCGCACACATTCGAGTAGAGACGTTTGGTAAATGATGAAACACTTCCTGTGATTCACCACCAGTGCATAATGCATTACGTATGCATTATGATGTATTCATGAGGCTTGATATACGAGGAAGTGATTGGCTGTGCATACTAATGGAGTCTCATGAGTGGCTATATAATGGAAATGGGGGGAAAAAGTCCACATGAATCTGCTCACGGGGCGCAAAACCCGACACACAGATGATGATGATGATGACTCATAATGCGCAGCTCTCCTGACGAGACGAAGAAAAAAAAAGAACCAGGAAACATTCCCTGCAATCAGAGGAGCGAACGGCCAATTAACTCGCAATAATTTAACTCGGCAGAGCAGTTAAAAGAGATCAAATTGAAAAAGCATTGATTAAACCGTAAGAAAAAGGGTGCTGAAGAAAGTGAAGCTTAACGGGGGGGGGGGGGGGGGGGGGGCGGGATGGAGACGACCGTCTGCGCGTTAAACGCTCTCTCATCGGGATCATCATCATCATCATCATCACGACGAGCCGTGGGTTAGAGAGCAGCAGAACGAACACAGGTCCTCCTCAGGGCACCGGCGGCAATAATGGGTCTGTTAATGAACAGAACGAGGAAGAAGAGAGGAGCGGGGCCACTCATGGCTGACAGGCTGGCGACGCCACATGTATCAGAGGAGGCGTGTGGTACAGTAGTCTACTCTACACCCACCCTCCCTCCCTCCCCAGACCAACGGTGGGTGAGCAGGGTTGGCACCTTGCCTCTGCCGTCGGTGTGTGAATCATGTGTGGGTACAATTTGTAAAGCGCGTTGGATAAAAGCTGCTATATAAATGCACCATTTACCATGTTGTGAAGTGCTGGTAGAAATAAAACGAACCTTCTTACTGTCTTCTACCATCATGCACTTCTTCCACTAATGAATCTTCCTTGTCTATATTACTACCTACTACACTAATATGTCTCTACTATCATGCACTTCTTCCACTAATGAATCTTCCTTGTCTATATTACTACCTACTACACTAATATGTCTCTACTATCATGCACTTCTTCCACTAATGAATCTTCCTTGTCTATATTACTACCTACTACACTAATATGTCTCTACTATCATGCACTTCTTCCACTAATGAATCTTCCTTGTCTATATTACTACCTACTATACTAATATGTCTCTACTATCATGCACTTCTTCCACTAATTAATCGTCCTTGTCTATATTACTACCTACTATACTAACATGTCTCTACTACTCTGCACTCAACACTGCAGCGCCCACGTTTCAAAACTGTTTGACGAACATTGTTACTCAGCTGAGAGAGTTGTGTCCTTCCTGCTGACTTGTCGTACAGAACTTGTAAGTCTCTTTGGATAAAAGCGTTCAGCCAAATTACTAAATGTTAAATGATAGAATGACTTGGGTGGTGAGGCCTAAAGGGAGTGACCCCCTGGGGCGTTAGCATCGCCACGGAGCCCCCTGGTGGAGAGCCAACCTCCTGGGGCGTTAGCGTTACCGCGGAGTACCCTGCTGGCGAGCCAACCTCCTGGGGCGTTAGCGTCGCCACGGAGCCCCCTGCTGGAGAGCCAACCTCCTGGGGCGTTAGCGTTACCGCGGAGTACCCTGCTGGAGCGCCAACCTCCTGGGGCGTTAGCGTCGCCACGGAGCCCCCTGCTGGAGAGCCAACCTCCTGGGGCGTTAGCATCGCCACGGAGCCCCCTGGTGGAGACCCAACCTCCTGGGGCGTTAGCATCGCCACGGAGCCCCCTGCTGGAGAGCCAACCTCCTGGGGCGTTAGCATCGCCACGGAGCCCCCTGCCTGCTGGAGAGCCAACCTCCTGGGGCGTTAGCATCGCCACGGAGCCCCCTGCTGGAGAGCCAACCTCCTGGGGCGTTAGCATCGCCACGGAGCCCCCTGGTGGAGAGCCAACCTCCTGGGGCGTTAGCATCGCCACGGAGCCCCCTGCTGGAGAGCCAACCTCCTGGGGCGTTAGCATCGCCACGGAGCCCCCTGCTGGAGAGCCAACCTCCTGGGGCGTTAGCATCGCCACGGAGCCCCCTGGTGGAGAGCCAACCTCCTGGGGCGTTAGCATCGCCACGGAGCCCCCTGCTGGAGGGCCAACCTCCTGGGGCGTTAGCATCGCCACGGAGCCCCCTGGTGGAGAGCCAACCTCCTGGGGCGTTAGCGTCGCCACGGAGCCCCCTGCTGGAGAGACAACCTCCTGGGGCGTTAGCATCGCCACGGAGCCCCCTGCTGGCGAGCCAACCTCCTGGGGCGTTAGCATCGCCACGGAGCCCCCCTGGTGGAGAGCCAACCTCCTGGGGCGTTAGCATCGCCACGGAGCCCCCTGCTGGAGCGCCAACCTCCTGGGGCGTTAGCGTCGCCACGGAGCCCCCTGGTGGAGAGACAACCTCCTGGGGCGTTAGCATCGCCACGGAGCCCCCTGGTGGAGAGCCAACCTCCTGGGGCGTTAGCATCGCCACAAAGCCCCCTGGTGGGGAGCCAACCTCCTGGGGCGTTAGCGTCGCCACGGAGCCCCCTGGTGGAGAGCCATCCCGGGTCCTCACGGTTTATGCTTCATTAGAGCCAGGCTTATTGTGCATCGGCTAAAGACAGGGACCCACGACTCGAGGGCCCCCCCTGTTACAATGGGCCGGGCCGGGCCCCGTCGACGGGGGCCCCGCTATTGTGACTGAGCGTTCGCAGACAACAATGAAGAGAGATTAGGGCCGCGGCCTCTCCGCTGCCTTCCGGACCCACCCGCCCGCGGCTCTGAGGGAAACGCATTACCGGACATCAATACAACAGCGGCAGCAGCAGCGACAAGTGGCTCGGGCGGGTAGAGCAGGTCGACTCGTCTGGTAATCCGGAAGTTCACGGTTCGATTCCCGCTCCTTCTCTAGGCAGTGTGTCGAAGTGTCCTTGAGCAAAGACACTTGACCCCTAACTGCTCCCGATGAGCAGGTTGGCACCTTGGCACGGTCGCCTCCGCCATTGGTGTGTGAATGTGTGAGTGAACGGGTAAAATTGAAAAGTGCTTTGGATAAAAGCACTATATATTAAATGCACCACATACCATGTTGTGAAGTGCTGATAGAAAGAAAACGAACCTTCTTACTGTCTTCTACCATCATGCACTCTTCCACTAATGAATCTTCCTCGTCTATATTACTACCTACTATACTAATATGTCTCTACTATCATGCACTCAACACTGCAGCACCCAAGTGAACGTGAGGAACAAAATGTGTAAAGCTCTTTGGATAAAAGCTAGTTATATAAAATGCACCGCTTACGTTCACATTTCTAGCACGGAACCACAACAGTCCTACCAGAGGTCAGAAAAGGCTCGACGTTGAGTCAACAACGCGGTCCGACACGGCGAACGGGCAGAATGAGGGGACCCGTGTTGGTCGTTTTTTTTTATATAACTTCCTGTGAAGACGGTTTGGAACGCGTCCTAAAAAAAAGTTTCCAAGCCGCAGTGGGGCGGACAGACGCGTAATAATAATACTTTCCCAAACTGCAGGCGAAGTGCTCGTCTCGAAGACAGCAGCGGCGGCGGCAAGAGCCTCCGTGTGGGCAGGGGGGGGGGGGGGGATAAGAATAGAAAGACGAGGACACGTTATTCATCTTTTATTGTCATTCACAACAACAAAACTCTGTGTCGTCGCTATAACCGGGCCAAAACTGACACGCATATATAACCAACACCGCCGCCGCCGCTGCCGCCAGGATAATTGGTCTCTTCCCGCCGCAGCAGCCCGACCGAACCTCGCAGAGCTGAACACAATAAGGCCATTGCCTGGCGTGGCGACCTCAATAGAACACGACATCGAACACCCGCTCAATCACCACCTCACCCCCCCGCTGGCCCTGGGGTGCAGGAAGGGCTCGCTGCCTGGTGCAGGGGAAAGCCTGATCCCTCTGCAGCTCTTAAACAATAGGCCTCGCTGAACAACAGGCCTGTCTGTCTGTCTGTCTGTCTGTCTGTCTGTCTGTCTGTCTGTCTGTCTGTGTGTCTGTGTGTCTGTCTGTCTGTGTGTCTGTCTGTCTGTCTGTCTGTCTGTCTGTCTGTCTGTCTCTCTGTCTGTCTGTCTGTCTCTCTGTCTGTCTGTCTGTCTGTCTGTTTGTCTGTCTGTCTCTCTGCCTGCCTGTCTGTCTGTCTGTCTGTCTGTCTGTCTGTCTGTCTGTCTGTCTGTCTGTCTGTCTGTCTGTCTGTCTGTCTGTCTGTCTGTCTGTCTGTCTGTCTGTCTGTCTGTCTGTCATTGTACAAGTATGTTGTTGTGCTGTTGTGTAATGATGTTGTGTGTACAGTGTTGTGGAAAATAATTTCCCCCTGGGGACAATGAAGTTTAAAACAAATATATATTTCCATATAAGCTGGCAGACAATAACTCTGACAGGCAAAACAATCCATGCCACAGGACAGCCCCGCGCACCGGCACCGTTTTTAAAGAAACACTGCAACTTTTTGGGGAAATTAGCTTATTTGTGCCATCTACCCTGGAGTTGGACAAGCAGATACAGTACATACCCTTTTCTTCTTATTCTCTGTGCATACATTAGGCTTAGGGAACAGCCGCGCCGTTAGCCTAGCTTAGCGTCATTCACTGCCAGTAGGTGTGCCAGTGTAGCCTAGTTCCCAACAGTCACGAAATACAACTCCAAAACCTTCCTGTAAACATGTTGTGACCTGTGTATTTACCACGTGGGGACTCAGATTAAATTTTTTTACGGACCACTGCTGCCTGGGTGCAGTGATTTCATCACCTCAAAAGCCCCATTTTTTAAAAAGCAACAGGGCTACGCGGGCACACCTACTTCCAGTGAATGACGCTGAGCTAGGCTAACGGTGCAGCTGCTCCCTAAAGCCTAATGCGTGCACAGAGAAGAAAAGGGTATGTACTGTATCTGCTTGTCTAACTCCAGGGTAGATGGCAAATAAGCTAATTTCCCCCAAAAGTTGGCGTGTTCCTCTAAACCTATACATAAAAGAGTCATCATCACGGCCCTTATCGTGAAAGAGTCCTTATGAGTCTGTACGAGTCTGCACCGATGTGTGCCGAGCGACCACACACTCCTCCTGGGGCTGCCGTGCCACGCGCCGGTCACAACGGAAGAACCCTCCAGGGACTTGAATGACAGCGGGGGAGCCGGCCAATCAGAGAGCCGATAAGATATCTGAGCCCCGGGCCAATGAGGCGTGCTCTCTCAAGAGCACGAAGCTGCCGGAATGAAAAGGCTCCTCCTCTGTGATTGGTGGAGAGAGATTAGGACGACACGACGACGACAACCACCTGAGTCAGAGGAATAACCCGCAGCACGGAATATATAGCGATAAAATTAAATTGACATTCCTAAGGAGATGAAAAACAACTGTATTATGACCATTTTCATCAAAGGCTAATCCTTTTGCAGAATACACTGTGACCTCTAGAGACGCCCAACGCTAAGACTCCTGAAGTTGGTTAATCATACCGTCGGACGTTGGATAATTCGGTTTATGACTTCATGCCAGCGGGGGGCCGTCAGGCTCCACAACGGAGGGAGAACTAACGGCTGCAGAACTCGAGAACTCCGCCAGGAACGTCTGACCACTAAGTGCGTCTGACTCTTAACCCTTTCACTGCCACACTACAGATAACCGTAACCGTCGGTAGTGTGATAGTAAAGGGTTAACCTTCTGTAGCGTGGCAGTGAAAGGGTTAACCGTTTGGTAGTGTGGCAGTGAAAGGGTTAAACCACCAAAACCTGCACGGACTACAACGTATGACGTATATCGTGCCAGTTAGGGTACCTTGTGTAATACTGCACCTTGTATACTGTTTACTTTTACACTTACTCATAGTATACTGTACATTCAGATTCAAATTCTTTATTGCCTATATTTATTGTAACATACAATATAACCAATAGGGTATACAGAGCCTTATGTTTTCTAAGCAGACATTATGAATTGAAAATGGGGGGATCCTGATGTAAACAAGACGAAAGTCTTTCTCTGGTCTGCATCCCCTTAACACATTCAGAGCCATTGGGGTTCTGTTCTCATTACAAGTTTTCACTGTGCGTGAGGTTGTTTGTAGAGATAAATCTATATTTTATATTATTGCTATGTGTCCATTGTCATTGTCAATTGACAGTATAAACCTTCCCTTCAATATGCCATAAAGAAATATTTTTTTAATCTACACATTCCCATTCTATAGCGTCGTGAATATGAACTATATACCGCAATGTTCTGGGGTAATTCCTGCAAAGCATAACGTTAAATCGATTGGCGTTTCAGCCATACACAAGCTAGAGTTAAAAATCTAAATGCATATGATCGGTATCATGGTCCACCATGAATGCATGAAAGGGGGGGGGGGGGGGGGTGAAGTTGTTTCTGATTATTGATTACCAATAACGGCATTCGTTATTACAATAACATACGCTGATCAGGGGAGGGGGTTGGCTATGAGAACAAGGCCCGATCAGGCTGAAATTGACGTCAAATCGCTCTTACCTGTGGCCGGTTGGATTCCAAAAAGAATTTCCCAGTTATTTGATCGCCATCTGGTAGATCGATATGTCCATTTGCTGATGCTATATTCCTTTACTGCATACTGAATTTGGCGTCGCAAAAAGTCCCGATATGCCGTTTCCAGCCAACATACAGCTCTGTGACAACATCCGCGATATTAGAATGGAATAAAAACAAAAACAAGCTTAACACGTATATATACATGGTTGGCCGTCAAGCGTCGGCTCCCAAACACATATATATATACGTGGTTGGCCACGAATGTGTTAACAATTGTGTGTATTGAGCCGTACTGTATTGTACCCATTCTGCAATCTGTTAATACAGTTTTCAATCAATCAATCAATCAGCCTCACCTGCACCATTGTTGACTTTTCTCATTATTTCTATACTCAGAGTTAATTATATTGTTTCTACTGTTTATTTTCTCTCATATTTTTAGATTCAGATCTAATTTTATCGCGTATATTTATCTCTTTCTACTATTTATTACCCTGCCCATACCTGTACCTCCCCCCTCCTCCATGCCGCCCGAATTTCCCCCCAAGGGGATCAATAAACGAATAACCTGGTCTCATCTCATCTTAATTTGAGGCATTCATTTCATCCGCCACAAGTAACTACCGACCCACAGCAAACCCTTAACCCTGCCTACAGCATAAACAACCACCTCCCAGTCCCCCCAGTATAGCACACACAAGCAGGCCTCCTCTCTACCGGGGTCAGATGCTACTGGGGAGGAGCACAGGAATAGAATCTAGCATCAAACCCCTGAGCATATGGCGTGTGGTCACGGGCACCGCGGGCACCACGGGGGCAGAGGCAGCAGGGCGGGCGGACACTAGGGTTGGGGGTTGGGGGGGGAAGCAGGAAGTCGCGGCTGAACGTGTGATCAGTTCAGATATTAAGCAGGCGGGGACATTATTATACATATGCATTATTTCCTGTTTCATTACACATTATGTTACCAACTGTTCGCCCGTTTTATCGCAACACTACTATCACCGACAGACATCTAAGAAGGGAGATCCCCCCCCCCTTGAATGGCCCTTCTAAGGTGTCTCCCCTCCACATTGCCTGTGGTGCTTATGTCTGGGAGTGTTGCATTCATTTATTCATTTACTTATTTTACATTTTATTTTGGATTTCATGGTGTTTTTGTTTTGTTCTTGATTTATCGTGATGTTTCTTCTTGACTTGTTTAAAGAAGACGTGTCCGGCCCATGGGGGACATTCGCGTGTGTTGTCGGGCCTTACAAATACATTTGATTTGATTTGATTTAGGAGTCTCTAGGAGTCTCCGTGAACGTGAGGGGGATGCGTGGTTCTAACGCGCAGAGCGAAGGCCCAGGCTGGGAGATACTTCACACATCCATCAGGGAGATTTCCTTTCTTTCTTTCCTCTCCTTTCTTTTCTTAAGCACTTTTATATGTTCTGGCTGCGTCTATACTTCCCACAAGCAAGTTGTCCTTCCGCGTTGCTCTGATTGGCCACGCACGCTTCTGGTCATGTGACATGTGTGCCCAATCGTGTGACGGCAAGTTCTTTGGACGGTTAAGCTTAGGCGCTCTTTCTAAGTTGGTTAAGGTTAGAGTTTGTCTTAGAGCAGGGCGATGGAACACCAGCCCTGATTCCAAACTCTAACCTTAATCAACTTCGAAAGAGTCGCCTAAGCTTAACCGGTGATAAACTAGGCGTTAGGTCGTTTGCAGGCTGTTCGACGCGGAAATGGGCTAAGACACAGCTCGTCACGCGATTGGGCGCACATGTCACATGACCAGAAACGTCAGTGGCCAATCAGATTCGCAAAACGCACAAACCGTAGGTCAGTGGCCAATCAGAGCAACACGGAAGGACAACTTGCTTGTGGGAAGTATAGACGCGTTCTGGCTGCTATAGAATAGAATAGAAATACTTTAATCATCCCGAGGGAAATTTGGCTATGATGTTATTGTTATTGAATGTTAAACTTTAATCATTTGTTTCATACATTTTTTTTGCGTGTTGTGCATCTTCCAACTTTCTTGCCAACCCCTGCGAGACTGTATTGTTGCCTCGTATTGTTTTCAGTTTTACTTTGGGCTTATTTATGGATCTTTATGGATCTTTATATGGCTCCACGCCTCAGTCCTATTCGATCCAC
>NW_028169053.1:0-15000 GCF_963971535.1 Notolepis coatsorum | reverse complement strand
GTTCAAGGACACATCGACACGCTGCCCAGGAGGAGCGGGAATCGAACCGGGAACCTCCGGATTGCCAGACGACTGCTCTACCTCCTGAGCCACTGTCGCCTGTGTTTCTGTTTACGCACCCGCATTTATGACAAACACACACACACTCACATGCCAAGAACGAGTTTCAAAGGGAGGAACGATCAAACCAGGTCACACACGCACGCACGCACGCACGCACGCACGCACGCACGCACGCACGCACACACACACACACACACACACACACACACACACACACACACACACACACACACACACACACACACACACACACACACACACACACACACACACACACACACACACACACACACACACACACACACACACACACACACACACACACACACACACACACACACACACACACACACACACACACACACACACAAACACACACACACACACACACGAACACACACCCACACACACACACACACACACACACACACACACACACACACACACACACACACACACACAACACACACATCGCCTCCCACCTCTCATTTACAGTAGATTCGTGCAACAGCTGAGCGTAGTTTCTTGAACCAATCAACAGCCATCTGCGTCACGATAATAACCCAGCCAGGGGTCAAATGATTTTAGGTATGCGCTGTGTATTTTTAGGAGGCTATTGGGATCTCTAAGTACCCCCCCCCCCCCACCCCGGAAAAGAGAATGTGTTACATTGTTACATTCTCAAACCAGATGAGCAGATAACTTTGTGTGCATGTGAGAGAGAAAAAATGAAATGTTGAAGTGGGACTGTTGCGTGTGGTGCGCAGATACACGCAGAGGTTTTGATGTTGTCGGTTGCATAACTTGGCCTGTGGTTCTAGTTACAGTGCTATGAACTTGATAGATTGGTCTTTAGCTGCGGTGAATGGTTTTTTGTGTGGAAAACGTTATTATGGGGGGGGGGGGGGGGGGGGGTTATGCAGTGATTTTTAAAGGAGGAAATTGTTGATGGAAAGAAAGAAACAAGTGCAACATACTCCTTGTTAGGGATGGGAATCCAGAATCGGAATCGATTGGGAACCGGTTCCTAATTGTCCGATTCCTGGAATCGCATGCCTCTGTGACTATCAATTCCTCTTATCGATGCCATGTTTTTCCGACAGTTGCGCATTTAAAAACAATAACGTTAGCGCCACGCATGCAGCCATAGCAGATTATTTGATTCCTTGACTAGGAAAACCTAAAGGGCTCGATATTGCGACCGTTTTGTTTGTGCAGTGAAAACTGAAAGTGCTTTGCCATCCTAGTAATTAATTTACCTGGTAAAGTAACGTTAGCCGGTAGCTAGCTAAATAGCCATGCTCATTGCAGAGAGAGACAGAGAGAGAACACTGAGCTGGCCTTTATTTATACAGGTAGGTTATTATAACAAATTCTCTTTTGCAATAACGACCTGTTGAATGCAACTACAGTTCAATAGATTAAATTAGTTCTCAAATACATTATTTTATTTAAGTGTATAGTTAATGAATTTTTTACAGTTTTTCTATTTTTCCGACATGGGGGCTCAACAATAAATTATAAATGACAATCAGAAATGTCAAGTTGCATGTTGTTATTCTAACCAGCTTAGTTCTGTATCATTTCCAATTTATTTATTTAAACTATAAATATAGCAGGAATCGATAAGCAGAATCGTTAATGGAATCGCATAGATAAAATCTTATCAATTCCCATCTTTCCTCCTCGTCCTGTCATGGTGTCTCTATCAAAGGTTATGACGAATGGCGGAGATAATCACACAGTTTACTCAAGGAGACCAGGGTTTGTCTCTTCACTGGAGACACGTCACGGGCCTGCAGACGTGAGCATCCGACACCAAGCCCCTCGGTGCCTTGCTCATCAAGGGCGCGTTTTGGCCGTGACCGGGTCATAGCTAGTAATATGCCATCTAGGGCTCGGGACGATATGGCCAAAATATCACATCACAATATTAGGATATTTTTCTTAGTTTGGATGGATGCCGGAATAAGAGTATTTGTTGTTATTTCATTTCTCAATACAAATTACAATGTGATACAAGATTCTCTTTAATGTCGTTATCTTGTAATACAATTGCCATGGTGTCTTTTCATTCATTCATAATACTGCTGCAAGGAATACTTTTTTTGATCAACTTAATAATATACAGTATGTATATCAGGGAACATTATTAACTTTTTGACTTACCAGCCATTTGGCTGGTAGATTTAAAAAACTACCAGCCAGGCAGATTTTTTACCAGCCAAAAATTATAAATAGCTTTTTAGTATATCGCCATGTGTTATTATTACTATATAATACTCTCATATGCTATTTTCAATTAATATCATAAACAACATAAGGAATATTAGCATCATTTTTTGTGGACTGAAGGAATGAGTGAGCGTTAATAGTTAAATGCAAATAATTGATTGAAACATAGAAGTGGGGTCGGGACACATCATATATGTTATGATGAATTGAAAATGGGGGACCCTGATGTAAACAAGACGAAAGTCTTTCTCTGGTCTGCATCCCCTTAACAATTGTATGTATTGAGCTGTACTGTACTGTACCCATTCTGCAATCTGTTAATAAACTTTTCAATCAATCAATCAATCAATCAATCAATCACACACACTGTTTCAACTCACCACCCCTGCATCATATTGTAGTCTAGTCTGTCTTCAAACTTCCACTCCTCTCGAAACTTTTTTCGGGTCGTGTAGACGCACTGCTGTGTAGCCCTGCTCTGCTTTAATGCAAGCAGACAGCACGGACTGGGCGGATATGACTCGCGGAGTTGCCACGGGTTTTTTCAAAATAAGAGTATCATATGAACCGAAAGTTGTTAGCTGCCGGAGCCATAGATATTATGACTGGAGCTGCGCTTGGGGCGGAAATGAGACCCGCACAGGATTTTCAAAATAAGAGTATCGATATGAACTACACGCCAGGTGGAGGGCAGACCTCTAATTTTTACTCGCCAAACCTTAAATCTGCCCGCCATTGGCGGTTGGCGGTTACTTATTTTGTTCCCTGTATAATATACTGTATATTTATGCATGTATATATCATGGACGATGGTCTGGTAAAAAGCCATACCTTTGCATGCATCCATGACAGCATACCTTCATCCTCACACGCTGGAGATCAACCCGACGACCTTTCGCTTAGCGCTCTTGCCTCTTCACCTCGACGCCGACGCCGGCGCCCCGAGCGTTTTTACAAACGACACCGACTTGAACTCTTGCTTGGCTCACATTCACCATCTTACCTTTGATAACCCTCCACCCAGAGCCCCCTTTGGTCCAATTTCAAGAATTCCCCTCTCGCACAATCTGGTGTTTTGGCTTTTTGTGGCAACGCCGGTCCCATTGTTTACGTTAGGATTTAAGGGTCGGGCCTTTTAAAAGCAAAGCGCCCGGGGGCTCTTATCTGGAGAGGAGCCTTTGTTCCATGGCAGTATGGCACCTTTTACTTGAAGACACAGTCACTCACTGTGTGTCTGCAGCGTGCGTAGCAAAACACAGAGGCTGCAGACACAATGGCGCGGGGCGATAGGCATCAAGAGGGCCTGTCCTCTGCCTGTTCAGAGGGAGCGTTGAATAGAGTACTCCACTCCAGTACTCTACTCAGTACTCTACTCAGTACTCTACTCAATACTCTACTAAATACTCTACTAAATACTCTACTCGGTACTCTACTCAGTACTCTACTCAATACTCTACTAAATACTCTACTAAATACTCTACTCGGTACTCTACTCAGTACTCTACTCAATAATCTACTCAGTACTCTACTCAATACTCTACTCAATAATCTACTCAGTACTCTACTCAGTACTCTACTCGGTACTCTACTCAGTACTCTACTCAGTACTCTACTCAATAATCTACTCAGTACTCTACTCAGTACTCTACTCAATAATCTACTCAGTACTCTACTCAATACTCTACTCAATACTCTACTCAATACTCTACTCAGTACTCTACTAAATACTCTACTCGGTACTCTACTCAGTACTCTACTCAATACTCTACTCAGTACTCTACTCAATACTCTACTCCGTACTCTACTCCAGTACTCTACTCAGTACTCTACTCAGTACTCTACTCAATACTCTACTCAATACTCTACTCAGTACTCTACTCAGTACTCTACTCAATACTCTACTCAATACTCTACTCAATACTCTACTCAGTACTCTACTCAGTACTCTAATTCAGTACTCTACTCAGTACTTTTTTATTTATTTTTTATTTTTTTACGTACTTACTTTTTTTATGTATGAAGCACACTCTCAGGGGCTCATACAGAACCAATCATTTCACCATAAAGTACCGGTATTTTATTGTGATATTTAATAAACAAACTTGAACTTGAAACTTGAAGACAGAAATCAAGAGACAGAGGGAGAGAGAGAAAGATACAGAAAGAGAGAGAGAGGGAAAGAGAGAGAGATAGTGAGTGAGTGAGAGAGAGGTGGTTAGTTTGAGAGATGTGTATCCCCGTCGGCTCCCTTTCTGTGTGACGCCACAGTGGTCGAGTGTGTGTGTGTGTGTGTGTGTGTGTGTGTGTGTGTGTGTGTGTGTGTGTGTGTGTGTGTGTGTGTGTGTGTGTGTGAGAGTGTGTCAGTGTGAGAGTGTGAGAGTGTGTCAGTGTGAGTGTGTGTGTGTGTGTGTGTGTGTGTGTGTGTGTGTGTGTGTGTGTGTGTGTGTGTGTGTGTGTGTGTGTGTGTGTGTGTGTGTGTGTGTGTGTGTGTGTGTGTGCGTGTGTGTGTGTCTGTTCCCAGGCCCCTGCGTGAGAGGGAAAATCTACTGGCTTGATCTACTGGAACTAAATGTTTCCAGGCCCCTGCGTGAGAGGGAAAATCTACTGGCTTGATCTACTGGAACTAAATGTTTTCATATTACAAACATATTCCTCTCTCTCTCTCTCTCTCTCTCTCTCTCTCTCTCTCTCTCTCTCTCTCTCTCTCTCTCTCTCTCTCTCTCTCTCTTTCTCTCTCTCGCTCTCTCTCTCTGTTTGTCCCTCTCTTTCTCTCTCGCTCTCTCCCTCCCTCTTTCTCTCTTTCACTCAGCCCTCTCTCTTTCCTTCTTTCTCTCTATCCCTCTCTCTCTCCCCCTTCCTCCCTCTATCCCTCTCTCTCTTCCTCTCTCTCTCTTTCCTACTTCCTACTCTCTCTCCTCTCTAAGCCACAACAACAGTGACTACTCTTTGATATATACTGCTGGGTCGAGAGAGACTTTGGAGGCGAGGCAAACAGCTTTCAGTCTTTGTTTCCCTGTGGTCCTCTTCTGTGTGAGGTAGCCTAACTAACCTGGCCTTGTTGTCCTGTGGTCCTCTTCTGTGTGAGGTAGCCTAACTAACCTGGCCTTGTTGTCCTGTGGTCCTCTTCTGTGTGAGGTAGCCTAACTAACCTTGTTGTCCTGTGGTCCTCTTCTGTGTGAGGTAGCCTAACTAACCTGGCCTTGTTGTCCTGTGGTCCTCTTCTGTGTGAGGTAGCCTAACTAACCTGGCCTTGTTGTCCTGTGGTCCTCTTCTGTGTGAGGTAGCCTAACTAACCTGGCCTTGTTGTCCTGTGGTCCTCTTCTGTGTGAGGTAGCCTAACTAACCTGGCCTTGTTGTCCTGCGGTCCTCTTCTGTGTGAGGTAGCCTAACTAATAGGGGTGGGGGGGAAATCGATACGTAGTAGTATCGCGATACTTGCGTGGCGATACTGTATCGATACAGGGACGCCAAGTATTGACATTTAATTATTCATAAAAAATATAAAATAAAGTTTTTTTTATAAGGAAGCTGCATTGTTCATTTCAATACCTGTAATAGTACAGTAGTCCACACACACACACATGTGCATTCAGTTAAGTTGGAATATGACTGTAATACAAACAGTTCAGTTTGTCAGGTACATGCAACACAGATTACAGTGTTTACATCTGTCTGCTTGAGAAAATACCATGTTCTGCAATAAAAATGATTGAAGTGAGATGAACAGACTGAACTTTATTTTATTAGATAAAACATGTTGACAAAGTTTTACTTTGCAGTTAAAAAAAGGTAATAAATAAAATATATAAATTTTTTCCCCCCTGCAATACTCAGCGTATCGCAATATATTTAGTATCGCGATACGATCGTATCGTGACGCAAATATCGCGATAGTATCGTATCGTGAGGTCTCTGGCGATTCCCAACCCTAGTAACTAACCTGCGCTTGTCGTGCTCAGAAGATCCGCTTCCCATTTCACATTTCTAAAAGAAAACAGAATATGGAGGAATGCATAGAGAAACCAAAAATCGAAACATATCCTAAGGTTGATCTTGATAGATCAAACAAGCCGTTCAAACTAAGAACACAAAAATACAGATGGGGTAGGCTGCAATGTTATAATGTTAAAACTTACAATGTTTTTTCTTTTCTTAGCTAGCATGGTAAGATGACTATTATTGAAACTGTGAGTTAGGTCATAGTCATATTATTTAGTTGATTTCCTATCGTTTACTGTTTCCAGTGTGTTACAGTGTACAGTGTCGTATAGACCTTTCTTGTGCTTTACTGAAAACAGTAAATGGCGGTTAAAAATGGCAATTTAAAACAAGGTTGAAAGTCCAAACAACGCTACTCACTAGTAACTGTTAATTGTTTCTTTTTATAAGTAATAGTCCACAGTTTGATCTGATTCGCTACAAACTTGGGAGCCCTTTCTGTCCATCCAAAGTAAACAATTTTTGTTTTTGTTTTCGGAGACATTGGGAGCAGTGAATGTTAGAATTTGGTAGCGTCATGCTAAGCAGCACACCAGTGAAATTGAAAGAGGACAATTGATACACATGCATACAACTCAGTCACAAAGTACAGCAGCTGAGCGATTGTTTTGCATATTTTTGATAAATGAATTAGAATTCATGCAATACTACTCATGTTGTATTTATCATGCTAGTGCAGTGACCGTCCAGAGCGTGTGCAGTGACCATCCAGAGCGTGTGCAGTGACCGTCCAGAGTGTGTGCAGTGACCGTCCAGAGCGTGTGCAGTGACCATCCAGAGCGTGTGCAGTGACCGTCCAGAGCGTGTGCAGTGACCGTCCAGAGCGTGTGCAGTGACCGTCCAGAGCGTGTGCAGTGACCGTCCAGAGCGTGTGCAGTGACCGTCCAGAGCGTGTGCAGTGACCGTCCAGAGCGTGTGCAGTGACCGTCCAGAGCGTGTGCAGTGACCGTCCAGAGCGTGTGCTCGAGAACATCGACCTCAAACTCGACACTGCACTCCCATGGGTCCTGAACAATACACCCGCTAAATGTAGAGGTCCTTGTTATAGCGCCACCATCCGGCCAAATGGCACCATATTCAACACTCCACTCGCCAAGCGTGAAGTTGATCGGACAGACAAGACATTTCTTCCTTATAATATAGTTAGATTGCAAGTCACCGTAATGTGTTTGCTATTTTTACTAATAATATTTCTTTTTTCTCTTTCATGTTTGATGCCGACCCTTCCTTCCGTCCTTCCTTCCGTCCTTCCTTCCGTCCTTCCTTCCTTGGCCCCTGCTACAGGTAAGTGTCTCACGACGGCCCTTACTGTATATGAAAGTCCCAGCATGTTGGTTGAGGGTAAAGCGTTACGATTCAAGTTCAAGTTCAAGTTTGTTTTTATTTGTCACGTATAAGGTACAGTACATGCACTTTACAGTGAAATGCTTGGTTCTGTATGAGCCCCTGATAATGTGCTTCATACAGTAAAAAAGTAAGTAAAAGAGGAATAACACTATACAATATACAATATACAATACAATATACAAACTAAAGTACAACCTAAGTACAATCTAAGTACAATGAAGTACAAATTCAGACAATGAGGTACAACAACTTTTTAAGGCAAGGTGCAAATAAGGTATGTAGTGCAAATCTCTTTAATAGATAGATAAATATAATGTAGTGTTAAAGTGTCTAAAGTGAGTGATAAGGTGAGTGTTTGTTTAAAGTGAGTGTGTGCATGTGGATGTGTGTGCAATGAGTGTAGATGGATGGGTTGATGGTGTTATGTTGAGCATCCTGATGGCCTGGGGATAGAAGCTCCTTCTGAGTCTCTCTGTACTGGCCATAAGACTCTGGTAGCGCAAGATTTGAATCTTGCTTTCAGGCAACGTTGCTAATGTCGCTGTGGGCGTCGTCTACTGACAACTGTTTAATCCAACACAAGAACACACACACACACACACACACACACACACACACACACACACACACACACACACACACACACACACACACACACACACACACACACACACACACACACACACACACACACACACACACACACACACACACACACACACGAACATGGCAAGCTATCCACTACAAAACTGTTGCGTTTCCCCTACATGCAGTCATGCAGAAGTAACTCATTGAATCTAGTGCTTAGATCTGTACATTTTCCAGGAAATAACTCAGGTGGTAGAGTGCGTGTTATTTCTAGAACCGCTGTCCCGACCGGCCTCGTGCTCAGCAGGCGTATTGCTGAGGCCCAAGTGGCGTGCTGCGCTAAATATGGTGCCATTTGGGCAGATGGTGGCGCTGTAGTGCGCGTCTGTCGCGAGGAAGAGCATAGAGAATGATAAACTGACCTACCTCAGGCTTGATTGATTGATTGATTGAAAACTTTATTAACAGATTGCAGAATGGGTACAATACAGTACGGCTCAATACACACAATTGTTAAGGGGATGCAGACCAGAGAAAGACTTTCGTCTTGTTTACATCAGGGTCCCCCATTTTCAATTCATCAGGACATATATGACATACATGACATACAGATAGACAGTACTGCTACATGGTTAACACATGGTTAACATGGCTGGTTTTTACTTAATAGCGAACGTGAGATAATCCAACAAGCTCGCTAGATGGCTGCTGTCATTGCTAACAGCTAACGCTAGCGGACCAGGCGAACAAAAGCCTTAAATTCTGAAAGTTACATCACTGAAATGTGTGAACTTAGTGAAACAATAGGGCAAAGGTACAAAACGTTGCTACTATGTAACATCTCCGGTCTCTCTCTCTCTCTTCATCTTTCTTTTCTATTCTCCCGGCTGTTAACAGACTGTTATGCTACCTGGCTACCCAGCATGTCGTTCAGCGGTGCAACAGTTAATAGGGTCCCGGTCCCTCTCGATACACTACACAGTGTAGGTGCCGGTAAAACAAGGGAAAATATATTTTTTGAGACAAATTGTCACGGTGACGCTGGCATGTTGTCACGATAGCGCTGGCATGCTGTCACGGTAGCGCTGGCATGTTGTCACAGTGGCACTGGCATGCTGTCACGGTAGCACTGGCATGCTGTCACGGTAGCGCTGGCATGTTGTCACGGTAGCGCTGGCATGCTGTCACGGTAGCGCTGGCATGCTGTCACGGTAGCGCTGTTATGTTGTCACGGTAGCGCTGGCATGTTGTCACGGTAGCCCTGTTATGTTGTCACAGTGGCACTGGCATGCTGTCACGGTAGCCCTGTTATGTTGTCACAGTGGCACTGGCATGCTGTCACGGTAGCCCTGTTATGTTGTCACAGTGACGCTGGCATGTTGTCACGGTAGCGCTGGCATGCTGTCACGGTAGCGCTGGCATGTTGTCACAGTGGCACTGGCATGCTGTCACGGTAGCACTGGCATGCTGTCACGGTAGCGCTGGCATGTTGTCACGGTAGCGCTGGCATGCTGTCACGGTAGCGCTGGCATGCTGTCACGGTAGCGCTGTTATGTTGTCACGGTAGCCCTGTTATGTTGTCACAGTGGCACTGGCATGCTGTCACGGTAGCCCTGTTATGTTGTCACAGTGGCACTGGCATGCTGTCACGGTAGCCCTGTTATGTTGTCACAGTGGCACTGGCATGCTGTCACGGTAGCCCTGTTATGTTGTCACAGTGGCGCTGGCATGCTGTCACGGTAGCGCTGGCATGTTGTCACAGTGGCACTGGCATGCTGTCACGGTAGCCCTGTTATGTTGTCACAGTGGCACTGGCATGCTGTCACGGTAGCGCTGGCATGTTGTCACAGTGGCACTGGCATGCTGTCACGGTAGCCCTGTTATGTTGTCACAGTGGCGCTGGCATGCTGTCACGGTAGCGCTGGCATGTTGTCACAGTGGCACTGGCATGCTGTCACGGTAGCCCTGTTATGTTGTCACAGTGGCACTGGCATGCTGTCACGGTAGCGCTGGCATGTTGTCACAGTGGCACTGGCATGCTGTCACGGTAGCCCTGTTATGTTGTCACAGTGGCGCTGGCATGTGTCATGATACTACTGTTTAGGGGGAAGCCCTGCAAAGGGTAAACAAAGAAGTCATGAAATTATCCACTTCTTCCATCTTGTGAAGGAACTCATTGCACGAGTAGAATATATAAATCTGGTGAAGACCTCCAGTATGTTGGTCGTGTAGCCGGTGTGATCTTACTCTGCATTGTGTTTTTCGATTCAACCCCTGTTAAGGGATCGCCCTGAGTGGGAGTTGAACCCCGGTCTCCCACGTCGCGGGCGGCATCACAGACCACTATACCAAGAGGTGAATTCACTTCTTGCTATTGGGTCTGGATGCCTCTGGGGAGTGAGTTTACTTGCAGTACCGCTTAACGTCCACAGCCACTTCACTTACTGTCCCTCGTGACTGTGGATAGACTGCGGTACCTCCGTTACACTCGCAACACGCTGGTCTTCCTAAATTAAACACACATTGCCGTGTGAAATGAAAGGCAATTTAATTTTGCACAAAAACCCCCACACTGTGGCCTGGATTTAGTCTTTGAAGGGTGGATGACGAGCCCTTCACAGGACGGAGTAGGCACAGTGCGCCCCGAAGCACCCAGAGAGTACGTGACCATCGCACCGCAAAGACCCACCAGCGCTTCCACCCCCATTGTCTTCCAGTCCTAACATTTCAAGACGTTGGCAGGAATGAATGTCATCGGAGGAGGATTTCTGTTGATCCAGCTCGACCAGTGTGTTCGAAGGGCCAATGCGGCTTTGTGTCTGTGCCCGACAGAGGTGTACAGCAGAGTCGGGTGACGACGCCATAATATCTTATATAGATATTTTAAGATCGTATATCAATATTTGTTTGTATCGTAGGACAGTGTAACAGTATTTGGTAGCATTTTGCTTTTCCCAGTTCAAGTGACATTGTGATGTAATGTATTTTATGAAGTACCCCCCCCCCCCCCCCCTTCTTTTGTAATACTGTCATACTGGTACATGAGTAGTATTCATTCAAATGTATCTATTCTCTTCCAGTTTCCATTGCAAATTATTTATAGTGATTAAATTTTTTTATTGGATATATATATATATACATCTTTAGTCTACCCAACAATACTGTATATACCGCATATATATGCTCGATATTGGCTTTTTTACCGATACCGATATACCGATATTGTCCAACTCTTAATTTCCGATACCGATATCAACCGATACCGATATATGCAGGGTTCCCCCCCCCCCCAAAAATTTAATAATTTCAGGTAATTAACATTACATATCTCTTGTTGTGGAATTAACACAACATTATGCATACTTTTGACAATAAATTAAATCAGAATTTGTTCTTACTTGCTTGCCTGGGTAAATAAAGGTTATAGAAATGTAAAAAAAAATAAAATAAAAATTTAAACCGATACCGATATTTTCCGATATCACATTTTAATGCCGATATCGGCCGATAATATCTGTAGGCCGATAATATCGGACATCCCTAATCCCTAATATATATATATATATATATATATATATATATATATATATATATATATATATATATATATATATATATATATATATATATATATATATATATATATATATATATATATATACATATTTGTCTGAATATACCTGCATATAATCCTTCTATATACTTACACCTCCATATATAACCCATAACTTTGTATGATAGATGTGTGTGAACAAAATGACCCCCCTCCCTCCCTCCCTCCCTCCCTCCCTCCCTCCCTCCCTCCCTCCCTCCCTCTGTTTTGGGCTGGAGGGGGGGTCGTTGTTTCCTTGTCTTTGCTGTGGTTCCACTGACTACACTATCCATCCATGGTGGAGTAAAAAGGAGAATTGGAGGCAGACCTGTTCGGCCTGTTTAGCTACATTCACTTCCCTTTTTCCTCACAGCACACAGCACTGTGTGTATCTGTCTGTGTGTCTGTGTCTGTGTGTGTCTGTGTCTGTGTGTCTGTCTGTGCACGTGCGTGTCCTCGCATGTACACCATGTTCCCGCCCGGGTGAGCGTGTATATTATGCGTTTCGCACGCACCCACACACACACGCACGCACGCACGCACGCACACACGCACGCACGCACGCACGCACGCACGCACGCACGCACGCACGCACGCACGCACCCACCCACCCACCCACCCACACACACAAACACACACACACACACACACACACACACACACACACACACACACACACACACACACCCACCCACCCACCCACCCAACCCACCCACCCACACACACAAACGCACGCACGCACGCACGCACGCACGCACGCACGCACGCACGCACGCACGCACGCACGCACGCACGCACCCACCCAACCCACCCACCCACACACACACACACACACACACACACACACACACACACACACACACACACATCCCATCATGTTATTGGGTGTATAGTGTAGTCAAGCTACTTTGCATGGTGGTGTTTATTTAAAGCAGGCTGGATTTGAATGTCTGGGAGGCTGACGGGTCCCTGCTGGGAGGGAACACACTCACCGCTAGAACACGTCTCTCTCTCTCTCTCTCTCCATGTCTGCCTGCCCTGGACGGCCTACCCGAGCAGTCGAATGGAACGCCCCCTTTTTATCTGTACAATAAGGGAAGTGTGTACAGTGAGCGTTACGCAACGTGTCGTCCATGTCGACACCCGTCGTTCAGCGGGAAAGTGAAATAGAGATTATTAGAGATGATTCTAATGAAATAGAAAGGCGTTGCAGACTTGTAGCCTCTATGTATGAATCCTTTATTTTAGCTGATAAGAATAGAATAGAACAGAATAGAAGTACTTAATTGATACAGAGGGAAATTCAGCACCACAGATCGCTCACAATAAACATTTAGGTAGTCAAAAATCTAAAATACAGTCAAAAATATACATTCTAAGATATGTATACATTCTAAAATATACAGCCAAAAATATACAGTAATATACAGTAAACATTTAAAATTATGTTTCGATATGTATAGTCTTCATCATCTTCATCAGTGCCTTGGATCTAATTAGAATAGAATATAATAGAAATACTTTAATCATCCCGAGGGAAATTTGTCACTACAAAGTCACGAATAAGAATAACAAAAAATTGGCTAAGAATAAAGAATAAAATAAGCCTAAGAATAAAATAATAATAATGAAATACGGTCCGGGATTTACATTTCCTATGTTATGTATATACATTCTAATATAAAATATACAGTAAAAATATACAGAAATCTACAGTAAGTGTAATATTGAAAAATAATATTGAAATTATTTACGCATTGAGGCTGCGGAAAACTTTCTTTTCCCATGTTGGTGTGTCGGGGTGTAGGAACAAATATATTGCGATATCTTCATGCCAATAACAAAATATATATATATCCGCTTTGTGTCCGGCCGAACTACTCCCCTTAGCTGTGATATAATAACTATATTCCATAGCCTCGTGCACTCGTCGTGACCTATTGCTTAATTATACACATTTGGATAAATTCGATTAACATCTTCTCCAGAGAGAGACAAGAAGACAGATACCAGTTTCCTCTCTATCCGTTGAGTAGAAAGCTAGCTGTCATGTCCGCTTCCATTCATTGTGCTAAGCTAGGCTAACATGCAGCCAGATAGCTTTCTACTGAACGCACAGAGAGGAAACTGGTATCTATCTTCTTGTCTCTCTCTGCAGAAGACAATAAGCTAATTTCCCCAAATGTTGGCGTGTTCCTTAAGGACCAACGTGGTACCTTTGCAGTACCGCGGTAAACACATACAATAGCCGGTACTGTGGTAAAACTGAAGATCCCACTGTACTTTTTGGTGAGGGGAAAATAATGGCATCATAATTCCGTCTACTCATTACACCTTTGAGCCGCTGCATGGAAGCGCTGCGCTCAACAACAAACACGCATTGGCCCAAATCCCCGTGACCAGAGATCCAAACACCGATACGTGTCTCTCAGGATGCTAAGTCCCGCGACTCATGCACAGATACTTGCGGTCTGTGTTTGCTCAGTTACCATGGTGATATTCTGAATATTCCATAGGCTGAGAGGGAGACAGAGTAGAGGAGACACAGGATTAAGGTTCTTTATTGAGACGGTAGGAAGGCTGAGAGGGAGACAGAGTAGGAGAAACACAGGAGAGAAGGTTCTTTATTGAGACAGTAGGAGGGCTGAGAGGGAGACAGAGTAGGGGAGACACAGGAGAGAAGGTTCTTTATTGAGACAGTAGGAGGGCTGAGAGGGGGACAGAGTAGGAGAGACACAGGAGAGAAGTTTCTTTATTGAGACAGTAGGAGGGCTGAGAGGGAGACAGAGTAGGAGAGACACAGGAGAGAAGGTTCTTTATTGAGACGGTAGGAAGGCTGAGAGGGAGACAGAGGAGGGGAGACACAGGAGAGAAGGTTCTTTATTGAGACAGTAGGAGGGCTGAGAGGGGGACAGAGTAGGGGAGACACAGGAGAGAAGGTTCTTTATTGAGACAGTAGGAGGGCTGAGAGGGGGGGGGTGTATGAAAATATATATGCAGCTCATCCCCAATAATAGGATATTAAGCCGGATCGGTGTTTCTACTGGTGAGACGTTTACTTCTGCAAACCACAGGGGTTTTCCAGGCCAGCGGTGGAGGCGGCGGAACAGTCCGGAACACAGAGAGGGTCAACGGATTCTATGAATGCTTGTAAAAAACAGTACAAATAATGGAAA
>NW_028169054.1:35000-42373 GCF_963971535.1 Notolepis coatsorum | reverse complement strand
GGAGAGGTTACTACCGCTGCCCACACTGCAGGCTCTGCCGAGAGAGATCTGGAAGAAATTCACACTATTGCAACTTATACGAAACTAACGGTGTAGAGAGTGAGACCTATGAATAGTCTTGTATTCTCTCAATGGGCTAAAAAAAACGTAGTGAATCAAATATTAGTGGAATTCAACTATTACTCATTTTGCTGGGGGACCCTCTGGAACCCCCACAAGGAGGCGACAGTGGCTCAGGAGGTAGAGCAGTTGTCTGGTAATCCGGAGGTTCCCGGTTCGATTCCCGCTCCTCCCGGGCAGCTTGTCGAAGTGTCCTTGAGCAAGTCACTTAACCCCTAATTGCTCCCAATGTGCAGGTCGGCACCTTGCATGTTTGCCTCCGCCATTGGCGTGTGAATGTGTGAGTGAATGTGTAAAATGTGAGGAACAAATTATAAAGCACTTTGGATAAAAGCTGCTATATAAATGCAGCCATTTACCATTTACCATTCAAGGACCCCCTCTTTGTGAACCACTGATTTAACCAACCCAGCAAACACCATGAAGTCCATTAGCCAGCTACTTACCCTAAAAAAGGTTTCAGAGTTAAAAGCTTTTCTGAGGTTAAATATCTAAACCAGTTCAGCGTTGTTTAAACCCTAGTTTTGAGAGACCAGTTGAGGATTTCAAAAGCAGGCTAAGAATACAAACACTTCAACACACTCCTGACAGCATCTTCAAAGTCTCTGGGAGTAAAAAATTACATTTGGGTCAAATAAAAGTCTATTTCGCGTCAGTCATTCTGTTACGTCAGATGGCCTGGATTCCCGTTGGCCAGATGCTTGCTGGAGACCATTATATTCCACAAGAGTTGAGAGCAGCATGTATGAATTCACAATAGGGGTGCCATACAACGGTAGCCTTGGCTGGAAGCACAACTGACAATAAGATATAAGAGTCTGGTGAAATTTATGTATCGCAGACATCTAGAATTCACAGTATGCTGAAAATCTTCGAAAACCTTCTAAAAGCTACTTTTTTGCCTGTCAAAATACCTTTTAGGCTTTGAAATGTGGGTGTCAGTGCCAGGACGGGCTGTATACATTTATTATTTCACATCAGACAACATGGGTGAAAATACCCCCCAGATTCACGTTTTCTGTTCGCTCGTCCAGTGGGACATTTTAAAACAATAAAGCCATAAAAATGTCTGTAAAAATACTTAACAGATGTTAACTTATTTTTTTGTAGTAACTCAATTACAAGCAATCTAGAAGACAACATTATATGGTTCATATTTGCCATTTACCTTATCAATAAGTGTGATTTTGTGATAACGTGATGATATCTGTAAAAAGAAAGAACCCATTATAAAGAAGACATGAATGGAATAAATCATGTTTATAAAAATATAAATGAAACAAGGCGGAGGCTATCTGCACTGAATGAAAATGTGTTCTTTCACTCGTTCTTCACAAAAAATGAGCCATGACCAATGAGTCTCCGGTTGAAATGAAATTGTATAATTTCTCTTTTAGTAAACCTTGAACATCGGGTCCCACACAAGGGTTTAAAGCTAACCATCTGCACTAACACGTCCTGGTCGCTGTATGATTCTACATCCAAAACTTCACACTGTCTTTATCTCCAACGTCAAAGTATATGTCAATCGTGCTCCTCATCTGAGCTGTAGAGTATTTATTTATTTTATTTTTTATACTCATAGAATATCTTCTGCGGAGGGGAGATAGTGAATAATAGTCTTTAAAATCTTTTGTTGAAGCCCTGTTTCTTAGCTGTATCTAATCTAAGATGATCTTAGATGTATCGGTGTGAGAGCAAAGGTTTTAGAAGGGCAAAAACAGGGCTCTTTGAAATTGTGGTATTTAAGTAACACCATGTGGTGAAACCAAATAACGCCATGTCCAAGCCTGGGAGGTCTACCGAATATGAAGGTACTGTATAGGCTACTATCCATGCAAATACCGTCGTCCACAATATATATACATGTAATACATTCAAACATACTGTATATATTTAAGTTAATAACAACTTTTTCAGCAGTATTAAAATAGTAAAATAAAGTATTCCATTTAGAATGAAACGGCACCATGACAATTGTATTACAAGATTAAGACATCAAAACATACAACATGCAAAAAAGATATCAGATCACGCTGTACTTTGTACTGGAAAACTGAGAAAACTGAATGGCGTCAAATACCGCTTATACCATCAAAACTAAGAAAAGTGTTGTGATATGATACCTTGGCCGCGTTGCCCTGACCTATCCCAGACCTTACTCCTACCGGGACAGTGATCATTTCACTTACTGGTATCTCATATTAAAGCGTTCCTGCTCTCTCTGTCCCCTTGTATTACCCCTCCCTTAACTCAATCAGCGCCAGACTCGAGGATAGTCGGGTTAACTCGCCAACCGTTCAGCGCCAGACCCGAGTATAGTCGGGTTTTCATCGTTATTTCTTTTATTAGATATTTTTATTCATTTCTCTCACACGGACCTCTGGGTTACCATAGGGAACCACTCTGAGTGCAATACCGGCCGCATCCAGGTAGTGGCAGTATCGCCCACCCTTCGAAACCTTTTTTTCACACACAGTGTTACATTCAAATGTCTCCAGGTGCAGTTTTCTTGGTCAGGCAATGCCCCCGATGCATGCGTTGTGGTGTTGGCGACATGATGGACACCAATACTGGGAATCGCGATCAGACAATTGGAATATTCATTTTCGGGTACCTCCTAGTGAAGGTAAGGACTATAAGGACTATTATGACATCAAACCTGCTTTGATCCAACCATGATTTCACATTGATCGCAACAACCAGGTGTAACGTTACTCCACAACGTATGCCATTGGTGACGATCAAAGCATAAAAAAACGACCCCCCCCTTTCATGCATTCATGATGAAACATAATACCTATTATATACATTTGATTTGGAAATAGTAGCGTGTCCAGGCGAGCAACGCCAACGCTTTTAGTGAAATTCACGAAATTCACGCCGTTTTCTGGGATTAGCCAGGATCAATCTGAAACTATACTTATATTCACCACGGTATAACACACAAACGTATGCATGAAAAAATGAATATTTTTTCACATATTGAATGATAGATAGTTGATGTCAAATGGGCATGCTATGTATTGTATCCATAGCTATAATATAGAATATAGATATAGCTCTGCAAACACCGCCACTTATCCCTATCTCTTAGAGCGTTGGCCCAGTAGGAACTAAGATGCTGTAGGCCTCCGGCGCTGAATGAGTTAAGTGGCATCAGGCTCCAAGGTCTTGCGGGGAAATATAGGAGAGTTGGGAAGGTTCATAATATCTGTTTTCATGGCTAGAAGTCACAGTAAACCCAGAAAGACCATAGCCTGCACAGGTTTTTGGGTGAAAATATATTAATAATAAAAAAACAAATCTGAATAATTAGATACCGATTGGCTAGAAACTGATCCGGGCAGATGATTGTAATCAGCAAACGGGTGTGTTATCAGTAAGCAGCCTAAATGTCTTTCTAATTGATATTATTTATCATTTGCCGACAAAACAACACTCGGTGGAAAACATGTAAATAAAAAGTTTCCCCTACAGGGGATGAGTGGTTAATCAAGGAGCTTCCCCCCTCAGCCTTTTGTAAACAAGATAACTCATCTGTGCTGCTGGTGGGCCTTCATGCACCTGGGCACTGGGGCTGGAAGATACACAGAATAGAGAGGTATACCAACATGGAGAAGGTATGGATTTTTAGTAAAAATTTGTATATATCATTATAGTATTTTTTTTTACTATGATGATATATACAAATCGTAAAAATCAAGTATACAGTATGCTGTATATGTTTAAGTTAAAGGATTCAGCCACTAGATGTCACACTAGAGCACCAGAATGTAATTTATCCAATCAGGTGCATTCCACGTGGGGATATGGGAAGTATAGGGAGGGGATACCTGCACACAAGATGTATTACAATAACATACATTTTGGACCTGCAAACATTTTCTAAATGATTAATTCATCAATCATTTTTTTTTTGGTTGGGAAAAGCAATAATTGTATGCTGCACCTTTGTAAAAGCTATGTGGATGTATTAAAAAAAGAAATTGCACATCTATTGCACCTTTAATCAAAAAAAGATT
Organism: Notolepis coatsorum; assembly: GCF_963971535.1. Taxonomy (NCBI): domain Eukaryota; kingdom Metazoa; phylum Chordata; class Actinopteri; order Aulopiformes; family Paralepididae; genus Notolepis; species Notolepis coatsorum. The sequence continues at coordinate 38,228 of NW_028169054.1, read as the reverse complement.
CCTTGCAGCAGTATTAAAAAGTAAGAGAAAATAGATTTTATTTTAAATGGAATACCACTATGACAATAAAGACAGAGACAAAATGTGATGCCTCATCACATCATTTGTACCGGAAAACTATACCGTCAAATACCGTTATACCGTCGTCAAGACTCAGAAAACTCTTATGATATAGTATTCTGTGCATATCGCCTACTACTATGAAGCGCTTTCTCTGGTCAAAGCTGACCGACTCAGCCGACACTACGGGGGGCGCCTGGAAAAAAGGCTACAAATCACGCGGACAACATGCAAAAATAACACACTAGCCAAAAATAACAAAACATAACAGGCCTCCTGACGAGGCTATCGAAGCCTCACTGGGTCAATATTAAGACAAGACACATAGAGAAGCCAGAGAGAGAGAGAGAGAGGACTGATAATACAGAGAGAGGACTGACAATACATGCCGACCAGCAGTATGTAACAATATGAGATATCTTACTACTACCAGGCTGAAGTAAGGCATCAGCATCAGGAGGAAAGCATCACGTCGCAAATCAAAGCAAACGTGACATTTTTGACACATAGAAAGATGGATGGATGTTGGAGAAAATCAGAATCAGCTGAAGTCTCTACTGTTCAGTAAAACTGATGGTCTAGGTCTATATTGTTCAGTAAAACTGATGGTCTAAGTCTACACTGTTCAGTAAAACTGATGGTCTGAGTCTACACTGTTCAGTAAAACTGATGGTCTGAGTCTATACTGTTCAGTAAAACTGATGGTCTAAGTCTACACTGTTCAGTAAAACTGATGGTCTGAGTCTATACTGTTCAGTAAAACTGATGGTCTAAGTCTACACTGTTCAGTAAAACTGATGGTCTAAGTCTATACTGTTCAGTAAAACTGATGGTCTGAGTCTCTACTGTTCAGTAAAACTGATGGTCTAAGTCTACACTGTTCAGTAAAACTGATGGTCTGAGTCTATACTGTTCAGTAAAACTGATGGTCTAAGTCTACACTGTTCAGTAAAACTGATGGTCTGAGTCTATACTGTTCAGTAAAACTGATGGTCTGAGTCTCTACTGTTCAGTAAAACTGATGATCTAAATATGCAGTATACTCTACTGGTACTACTACTAGGGATGGGTACCGAATCCGGTACTTTTAAGGGTACCGACCGAATCCACCGGTGCCACATTTCGGTACTGAAAAAATTCAATGACGTCAACTTTTCGTTTACCGCGAAACGCAACCTATGAAGTGTGCCGCACGTTCATGCACACAATATGCGCTCACCTAGGATTTTACTTGATTCAACAACAACAAAGCAGTCGGGACAATGGCAAGCCGAAAACGGTTGCAAGTGTGGTTACACTTTACAAAGCTAGATGCAGACAACGCTTGCTGCAATATTCTATATTATATAATATATATTAACAAATTGTTCTAAATAAATAATAATGATAATAAATTAGAAGTTTGGACACATTTTTTACAACTGGGGTTTTTAGAGACTAAAGTACAGAAAAAAGGTACCGTTGGGTACCGGTATCGATTCACAGGTACCGGTATCGGTTCAAATGTGAACGGTACCCAACCCTAACTACTAGTCAGTAATGGGTTTAGTTATCAGGTTCAGTCCTGTCTGTTTATCTGAAAGTAAACGTGTGTTTGGTTTGCATGAGGAGAGTAATGAGAGGAAGGTATGTGGTAGGTTAATGTTACACCTGAAAGATGCTTTCAACATGAACAATTCTTAGAGGGGCTTAGTGTGGTTTATGCTTGCGTGTGTGAGTGTGTGTGTGTCAGTGTGTATGTGTGTGTGTATGTGTGTGTGTGTGTTTGTGTGTATGTGTGTGTGTATGCGTGTTTGCAGGCCTGTTTCTTCTTTCCTGTTGTATGTGTGTGTGTGTGAGTGAGAGTGTGCGCATATGTGTGTGTGTGTGTGTGTGTGTGTGTGTGTGTGTGTGTGTGTGTGTGTGTGTCAGTGAGAGAACTATTCCAGTGTGTTGTGTAGATCAGAGCCAGCTGAGCTCAGAGGAAAGAAAACATGTGGCAGACATCCTTCCATCCATCCTTCCATCCAACCATCCATCCTATTCTTCCTCTTCTCTTCTCCTTTTCATTTCATCCCTCGCTCCTCTCTCTGCTTTTTATCTCAGTCTTGTTTTGTTTGACTCCTAGTCTGGCCCCAAAGACATCAGTGTCTGAAGTGAGAGAGAGAGAGATTAGAGGAGACAGGAGGAGAAAGACAGAGATTAGAGGAGACATAAAGGGAGAGAGAGAGAGAGATTAGAGGAGACAGGAGGAGAGAGAGATAGATTAGAGGAGACATAAAGGGAGAGAGAGAGATTAGAGGAGACAGAAAGAGAGAGATTAGAGGAGACAGAAGGAGAGAGAGAGGGAGAAGCTAGAGCTCATTAAGTGACCAACTAGTGAATGATATGACTTCCTTGAATGTGTGGAACATGTTTGTTAAGTTCGCAAAGAAACTCCATTTGAGTATTCTCACCATCGCCTGTCTGCCATAGCTGTTACCTGTGACTACCACCAAATCAATGTTCCATTTACTATATTCTTACCATAGTTCTCCTGTGAAATCGGGCTTTGCAACCCACCCACGCTGCCTATATATATACACTAACTCTTCTCCCTTACATTCAGGCCAGATGTGGGGCTCATCTCGTGCGCTTGGATCCCCTTGCTTCCCTCTTTTTTGTCGCTGCCCCCTGCTGGCCACTCTGGTATCGATCAGAGGGGGTCAGCTGCTTCTATTCTTGTTCCCGCCCCCTGCTGGCCACTCTGGTGTCGATCAGAGGGTGTCAGCTGCTTCTATTCTTATTGCCGCCCCCTGCTGGCCACTCTGGTGTCGATCAGAGGGTGTCAACTGCTTCTATTCTTGTTCCCGCCCCCTGCTGGCCACTATAAGCGAGCGTGCTTCCACACCACACCGCCCCGTAAGGCATCATGTATATGGATCCCTCTGTTGTCTGTCCATCCCACGCTTCCTTCTCATGTTGCCAATAAATACCTTGTAGACCTCATTCTTGTCTTGTGTTGTCATTGGTGCTAAACTAGTGAAACGTAAAATCATGACGATTTACCGGGAAGTTTCTGACCCTTTGCACCTTTAATCATGTCATGTGATCACTTCCTGTTTGACTCTGGATTACTGTCTGCGTTCAACCACATTATATTATAGTCTGCAGTTAAAGGAACCTTTGAAATGCTATTCATGTCCACCA
>NW_028169054.1:0-32500 GCF_963971535.1 Notolepis coatsorum | reverse complement strand
TAATGTCAATACTGAACGACTGCGCAATTGGCTCTTGACAAGTATAAATTATGGATTAGTCAGTTGCAGTCAACGTCAGACCCTTTAGCTCAACTAGTTAGTGCAGCTGCCTGTGGATCCTATGGTCCCAGGTTCAAATGTCTCAGTTACACATGTTTTCTTATTTCTTTCATTAATTTATGCATTTCTTTATCCACTCTGGTTGGATGATGTATTGTACTGTATAATGACAATACATTTGAATCGGATCTCATCTTGAGATCGCTACCTGTTGAGTGGATCAGCATGGTGCAATGCCGAACCTCAACGTATCTGTCTCTCTCCTCTCTGTCTCTCTCTGGCTCTCCTCTCTGTCTCTCTCCTCCCTCTCTCCCCTCTCTCTCTCTCCTCTCTGTCTCTGCTTTTCTTTCTGTCTCTCTGTCTCTCCTCTCTGTCTCTCTTCTCTCCCTTTCTCTCTTCTCTCCCTCTCTCCTCTCTGTCGCTCTCCTCTCTGTCTCTTCTCTCTGTCTCTCTTCTCTCCCTCTCTCCTCTGTCTCTCTCCTCTCTGTCTCTCCTCTCTGTCTCTCTTCTCTCTGTCTCCTCTCTGTCTCTCTCCTCTCTGTCTCTCTCCTCTCTGTCTCTCTCCTCTCTGTCTCTCCTCTCTGTCTCTCTCCTCTCTGGCTCTCCTCTCTGTCTCTCTTCTCTCTGTCTCCTCTCTGTCTCTCTCCTCTCTGTCTCTCTCCTCTCTGTCTCTCCTCTCTGTCTCTCCTCTCTCTCCTTTCTGTCTCTCTCTGGCTCTCCTCTCTGTCTCTCCTCTCTGTCTCTCTCCTCTCTGTCTCTCTCTGTCTCTCCTCTCTGTCTCTCTCCTCTCTGGCTCTCCTCTCTGTCTCTCTCCTCTCTGGCTCTCCTCTCTGTCTCTCTTCTCTCTGTCTCTCTTCTCTCTGTCTCTCTCCTCTCTGTCTCTCCTCTCTGTCTCTCCTCTCTGTCTCTCTCCTCTCTGTCTCTCTCTGTCTCTCCTCTCTGTCTCTCTCCTCTCTGTCTCTCTCTGTCTCTCCTCTCTGTCTCTCTCCTCTCTGTCTCTCTCTGTCTCTCCTCTCTGTCTCTCTCCTCTCTGTCTCTCTCTGTCTCTCCTCTCTGTCTCTCTCCTCTCTGTCTCTCTCTGGCTCTCCTCTCTGTCTCTCTCCTCTCCGTCTCTCCTCTCTGTCTCTCTTCTCTATGTCTCCTCCCTGTCAATTCAATTCAATTCAAATGGGCTTTATTGACATGGGAAACATACGTTTACATTGCCAAAGCCGAACAAAACAAAACAATCAAACAGAGAAATGAAATGAAATCAGTGCATTACAGAAGGAATGATTGACAGTCTTTATGGTGGTTGTATTCTGTTGGATGTCCTTTTCTTGTCACAGCAGCTCACAAATCTTGCTGCTGTGTTTGCACATTCTTGTATTTCTCCCAGTAGGTATGGGAGTTTTGAGTTATTGTCCATGTTTTCAAAGTCTCTTTGGGTGTTTGCAATTTGTGGGAAGTATATGTCTCTGATGTCTTGGTATAGTGGGCAGGTTGTTAAGAAGTGGAGCTCGGTTTCCACCTCTTCTTGTGTGCAGTGGGTGCATAGTCTGTCTTCTCTTGGGAGCCAGGTCTGCCTATGGCGGCCTTTCTCGATGGCTAGGCTGTGCTCGCTGAGTCTGTACCTAGTCAAGGATCTTCTTAGTTTTGGGTCAGTCACAGTGCTCAGGTATTCTGCCACTGTGTACTCTCTGTTTAGGGCCAAATAGCATTTCAATTTGCTCTGGTTTTGGGTTGATTCTTTCCAATGTGTCAGATAGTTTTCTTTTTGTTTTCTTATAATTTGGTTTAGTCCAGTGTGGTTTCTGTCTGGTGGCTCTGCTTGTGTTTGTGAGCAGAGTCCCAGAACCATCTGGGCATCTCTCAAGGGTCTCTCTGTATGTGAGGGCTTTGTTGTGGAGTGTGTCTGGGTCACTTTCTTTTAGGTGATTGTGGAATTTAAATGCTCTTTTTAGAATTTTGACGATTAGTGGGTATCTTCCTAGTTCTGCTCTGCATGCATTATTTGGTGTTTTCCGTTTTCCACTATGTATCTCTCCTATATGTCTCTCTACTCTCTGTCTCTTCTCTCTGTATCTCCTCTCTGTCTCTCTTCTCTCTATCTCTTCTCTCTGTCTCTCCTCTCTGTCTCCTCTCTGTCTCTCTTCTCTCTGTCTCTCTCCTCTCTGTCTCTCTTCTCTCTGTATCTCTCCTCTCTGTCTCTCTGGCTCTCCTCTCTGGCTCTCCTCTCTGTCTCTCTCTTCTCTGTCTCTCCTCTCTGTCTCTCTCCTCTCTGTCTCCTCCCTGTCTCTCTCCACTCTGTCTCTCTTCTCTCTGTCTCTCTCCACTATGTATCTCTCCTATATGTCTCTCTCCTCTGTCTCTCTCCTCCCTGTCTCTCTTCTCCCTGTCTCTCTTCTCTCTGTCTCTCTTCTATCTGTCTCTCCTCCCTGTCTCTCTACTCTCTGTCTCTCTCCTCTCTGTCTCTCTCTCATTTTCTCTCTGTCTCTCTGTCTCCTCTCTGTCTATCTCTGTCTTTTCTCTGTCTCTCTGTCTCCTCTCTGTCTCCTCTCTGTCTATCTGTCTCATCTCTGTCTATCTCTGTCTTCTCTCTGTCTCTCTGTCTCCTCTCTGTCTATCTGTCTCCTCTCTGTCTATCTCTGCTTTTCTTTCTGTGTATCTGTCTCTCCTTTCTGTCTCTCTCTTCTCTGTATCCTCTCTGTCTCTCTGTCTCCTCTTTGTCTATCTCTGTCTTTTCTCTGTCTCTCTGTCTCCTCTCTGTCTATCTGTCTCATCTCTGTCTATCAATTCAATTCAATTCAATTCAAGTGGCTTTATTGGCATGACGCAGCTTGTACATGTTGCCAAAGCAAATGGTTGATAACATAAGCATGGATTACAAAACACATATTAATGTCATAGTATATACAAAAATGTTCATCATAAAATAGAACATAAAATATTACGGCATAAACATGTCAGGTGACTGTCACTCACTGTCCCTCAGTTTGTGGCAGGCAGCAACATAGGCTGCTGTTAGCTCACAGCTTGTTGAGTCCTCCCCTAGTAGGACTGGTAGTTTTCCTGTATCTGGTAGTGCAAGAAAACCTTTTGTTATTAGTTCAAATTTTTTAAAATGCGTTTCTCTAATATCTTTATATTTTTCACATTTGGTGAGGAAGTGCAACTCAGTTTCAGGCTCACTGAGGATGCAATGACAGCATAGCCTTTGCTCTGCAGGGAGCCAGGTTTTCCTGTCTTCTCTCTGTCTCTCTGTCTCCTCTCTGTCTCCTCTCTGTCTATCTGTCTCCTCTCTGTCTATCTCTGCTTTTCTTTCTGTGTATCTGTCTCTCCTTTCTGTCTCTCTCTTCTCTGTATCCTCTCTGTCTCTCTGTCTCCTATCTGTCTATCTGTCTCCTCTCTGTCTCTCCTCTCTGTCTCCTCTCTGTCTCTCCTCTCTGTCTCCTCTCTGTCTCCTCTCTGTCTCTCTCCTCTCTGTCTCTCTGTCTCCTCTCTGTCTCTCTCCTCTCTGTCTCTCTGTCTCTCCTCTCTGTCTCCTCTCTGTCTCTCCTCTCTGTCTCCTCTCTGTCTCTCTCCTCTCTGTCTCTCTGTCTCTCTCCTCTCTGTCTCTCTGTCTCCTCTCTGTCTCTCTCCTATCTGTCTCCTCTCTGTCTCTCCTCTCTGTTTCCTCTCTGTCTCCTCTCTGTCTCTCTCCTCTCTGTCTCCTCTCTGTCTCTCCTCTCTGTCTCCTCTCTGTCTCCTCTCTGTCTCTCTCCTCTCTGTCTCTCTGTCTATCCTCTCTGTCTCTCCTCTCTGTCTCTCTGTCTATCCTCTCTGTCTCTCCTCTCTGTCTCCTCTCTGTCTCTCTCCTCTCTGTCTCTCTGTCTCCTCTCTGTCTATCTCTGCTTTTCTCATATCATCGTATACTGTATGTCTTTTTACACTTGCCTAAAGTATCTCTACTTCCTGGTATGGCTCTATGTGTGTGTGTGTGTGCGCGTGCATGTACAGGCGTGTGTATGTGTGTGTGTATGTGTGTGTGTGTGTGTGTGTGTGTGTGTGTGTGTGTGTGTGTGTGTGTGTGTGTGTGTGTGTGTGTGTGTGTTGATCACGGTGCCCCTTCCAGCACAGATCAGAACCCGAGGGTAATACTGTAATACCCACTGACGATTGCCAGGTGGACGTCATGCATGCATGTGTGTGTGTGTGTGTGTGTGTGTGTGTGTGTGTGTGTGTGTGTGTGTGTGTGTGTGTGTGTGTGCATGCCACCATGTGTATGTGGTATGGTTGTCTGTGTGTGCGCGTGTGTGTGCGTGCGTGCACGCAAGCATTTACAAATCCGTGTGTGCTACCATTCCCTGCTGAGTGCTGACAATACGTACTCTGTAAGAGCATCATGGGAAGAGAAACGGCGCTTGTCTCATCCTGTCGTTTCCTGCGTTGACACGGGGAAGCTGTCAGTCATCTGAGGTATGTAGCCTCCGTACAGTACAGCAGCAAGGCTGCTATAGCAGCGCTGTTGACCCGCTGAGGTATGTAGCCTCTGTTTGAAAACTTTGATTGAATTGATTGATTGAAAACTTTAATTAACAGATTGCAGAATGGGTACAGTACAGTACAGCTCAATACACACAATTGTTAAGGGGATGCAGACCAGAGAAAGACTTTCGTCTTGTTTACATCAGGGCCCCCCATTTTCAATTCATAATGACATACAGATATACAGATATAATAATCTAATCTAATTATCTAATCTAATCATGACATTTATGACATACATGACATACAGATATACAGTACTGTTACATTTGTGACATACAAGATATGCAAAAATACAGTACTGTTAAACAAAGCCTCAGAAAGCCAATAAAAACAGGTGAGTCTTCAGCTGTGTTTTAACTAGAGCTGGGCCGTTAACGGCGTTAACGTGCTGCGTTAACGCGATACTAGTATCGCGCGATAATATAATTGACGCAGTTAATAAAAAAAAAAAAAAAAAAAAAATTATTTACCCAGGGTAGGTTCGCGGACCACAGAGGCTCTTTTTCAGGAACGCCCTGCTTCACATTCACACAGTTCCATTCAAACCTGGGAGCTGCCCAGTACAACCACAATTGACACCATTGGCCACTGAGCAACTCCACTGGAGCAGTTGATTTGCATTGGCAGGGTTTGGCCCTGTCTGGCACCCAACGGGAAAAATATTATAGGCACTATAAGTAGACACCGCTACATAAAACAAGCTGGTCTGCCTGAGTGACTGGTTGAAGAAGGAGAAATAGAGATTGGACTGATTGAGTCAAGCCATGTCACATAGTTCAAAGTTTGAAATGCTTCTTTCTGTTTTGCTCCTGAGAGTGTGCTAGATACTGTACTGTACTGGTAATATTATTTATTTGTGTTAACTTCTGAATAAAACAACTTATTAAACACAAGTACATCTTATTGAACATTATTTTGATATTTCATTACCAATTATCATAGCAAAACAGCTTTTTCAAACAGTCTGTAATGCATTTTGGAAACGGGAGATGGGCTCATGGTGTAATGGGCCACCTGGCCTGAGAAACATAAGGAGGAAAGAAAAAGTAAGGACTTACTTCTGGTCATTATTTGGGTAGAACACACATATTTTGAATGCCTTCAGCAGATTTTTTTTTGAGCCATTTTAATCTAGATTAATCTAGATAAAATCCAGGATTGCAGATAGATTAATCTAGATTAAAACAATTAATCTATGCCCACCTCTAGTTTAAACACTCTGTAGGGTCTGGGCAGCAGACCTCATTTGCAGTGGAAGACTGTTCCATAATTTAGGGGCAGCCACCGCAAAAGCTTGACCGCCTTTAGTCTTTAGCCTAGACCTCGGGACATCTAAGAGTAATTTATTTGCTGACCTCAGTGCTCTAGCAGGGGTACAAAGATGGAGGAGTTCAGCTAGGTACTGAGGGGCCAGACCATTTAAGGCCTTGAACACAAACATAGCTATTTTAAAATCAATTCTGAAACGAACAGGGAGTCAGTGCAGGAAAGCCAGTACTGGTCTGATGTGCTCACGCCTCTTTGTGCCGGTCAAGAGGCGTGCAGCAGCGTTCTGCACTAGCTGCAGGCGCGCAAGGAGAGCTGGTCATGACCCACATACAGGGCATTACAATAGTCCAGCCTGGACGATATAAAAGCATGGATGACCCTCTCCCTGGGCCCTCATTTATCAACGTTGCGTACGCACAGATATGTGCGTAACCCGTGCGTACGATCATTTCTAAGCAAAGTGTGGGACTTATCAAATTGAACTTGTGCTTGACTTTGTGCGTATATATACGCACAGCTCGGAGCATGCGTAGCTGGCGCCCGGTGGTAGAATATTATTATTGCAGTCTGCAACGCGGAAATAAGCTTCCGTGCATTACTTCCAACACTGGCGTGTTCAACTTCTGTATGACCCGTAATTCATTATAGTTCATTGTAAAATAGCGACAGTAGTGTAATTATAACGGGCTCTCGCGCGAACAAGAGGTTGGCTTGCTTGTTTGGCACGAGGGGGGGCAGACGCAGAACACCCACCTCCAAACGCGATTAAATATTGTTTCAAATAAAAAGCGACATACTATTATTTTGTGTCATGTTTCCAAATAAGATTGGCCACAACGAAATGCTTTCTACTTCAATTTGTTGGTTAGAATAGATTACCTCGCTCCGTTGAAACTTCACTGAGACTGAAAGTAAAAGACAGTATTCTTTTTTTGTGAGCTCCGCGCACAGACGTGATAATAATAATAATAATAACAACAATAATAATAATAGCTTCATTTTATATAGAGCCTTTCAAGAGACCCATGCAAGGTCACTTTACATAGATAGGGGGGGGGGGATAACAAAGAAATAAACATAGTGGACAGACTATGTAAATATGATGATGGGATTCAAGTTCGCGTTTTTATTGATCACATAGGCAGGCTATACATAGGCTACATGGCACGGTCCATCGTGATATTGTAGATGGATCGAGTAATAGACTGTTATTACTGTACCACCCATGTAGCTGTCAAAGCTCCATCACAAATGCAGTTATGTGAATAGAAAGGGATTCCACTCAGTGATGGGCATTTGCCTGATAAATGTCGTTGCTGCCGGGAGGAAAGGCATGCTGCATGTTTTCAAGTCATTAAATAAAACGGATACTTTTTGCAAGGGTTTATGACTGTCATACAAATAATCAACCAACTACATACTGTAACTTTTCAGTGCACGTTCTTATTTACATTGTGACAACAGCCTTGTGAACTCCCGCACACAGACATGATGGAATTCAAGTTCATGTTTGTATTGATCACATAGGCAGGCTACACATGGCGTATAGGCTACATCAGTGGTTCCCAAAGTCGGGGTCGCGACCCAAAGGTGGGCCGCGAGCAGCCACGGATGGGCCACGAGATGATAAAAAAAAAAAAAACATTTTTTTTTTTTTTTTTTTTTTAGGCCACTGAACTTAGAAGCAGGCCAGGACAGTGTTTCTAGTTGTATTCTAAAATTCTATTCTATTGTATTCTAAAATGTGACTATATGGTTTTATATTAACTTAATAAATAAACAAAAACGAAAAATCTACTTATTTCAACGAACATTTCAAACTAAATAACAGATTATGCACATAAAACGCTGAAAACAACCGAAGCAACAATAGTATTTTAATGAGGCTATTATTATTATCATTATTATTTTGCAACAAGTTAGCCCTCTCATAAATAGCACATATAAATGAATAACTAACTTGAACTAACTTAATAGGATTGAAGTGATATTTGGCTTAAAAAATCAATCGCCTGACAAAAAAAAAAAAAAAAAAACAGACGATGTGCATTGGGCCGCGGCTCTCTGACGCCTTATTTTCTGGGCCCCGGCCTGAAAAGTTTGGGAACCCCTGGGCTACATCATACATGGCAGTGAGATTCATTGTTCTTGTATATGCTCTCGTATTATTGTTTATATAGGCTACCCAATACTGACATCAAAATAGATTGTATGCCTCTAGAAATCATATGCAGCAGGTAGAAAATGTACGGAAAATCCGTCGCGATTTGGAATAAAATTTAGGAGAACTTTAATCCCTGGGTATTAATCGAACAAAACGGAAAAAGGCAGTCATATTCCATCACGGTCTTTATTAGTTAATATGGTCTTTAAGTTAATAGATATCATATCCGACATCACCGTACGTGTACATGTCTGTCAGCCTGTCACGTATTTCTCCATAACACGCTTCCCTCGGCTTAGTCCACTTTTCCACATTTCATGGGGGTGTTCCATTACCGTATATGGTTAATTACGGGCGGTGCTATATGCAAATACATAAAACCGTGCACGAGCTGCAGCGTGGGATCAAAGTGATATTTATCAAGACAGGTGTGCGTACGACCTGTGTACGCACGTGTGATAAATCCCGTTTTTTGTGTGCGTACACACATTCTAAATTATGTGCTTAAAAATAAAGATAGAACACTTTCTAAGAATTGTTGATAAATGAGGGGTCATTGGGAGAGAGGTAGGGCTTTACCCTTGCCAAGAGCCTCAGCTGAAAAAAGGAGCCTTTTACTACAGACCCAATCTGTCTGTCAAATTTTAGATCACTGTCAAAGCTAACACCAAGGCTTTTTATACAATTTAGTTTTTTGGCATCGAGGGGCCCTAAAACACCAGCAGAGTTTCCCAAGCGGTCCAGTACAGCAGCAAGGCTGTTCAGCAGCGCTGTTGACCCGCTGTTGAGGAATGGTAGCAACGCTCACAACTCAAATTGGAATTTTCTACCTTCACAGTTAAAATGCATTTTTTTTGTATTATCTTTTCCCCCCCTCCTTTTTCCGTTTTTCTCCCATCCCAATGTTAGTCGTTATGCCAATTCCCAATCCCCTTCCTGGTCATTGCGCACTCTACCCCCTACCGTCGGTCTGGGAGGGCGGAGACTATCACATGCTTCCTCCGACACATGTGTACCCAGCCCACCGCTTCTTTTCACCTGGCAGCGCGGACTCTCACCGGGGGGCGTGTAGCATAATCCCAGCCGAAGAGTGCAAGAGCGCTTCCGCATTCTTCGCCGCGCATGCGCATGAGGTCCTCGCTTAGTTCAGACGCCCCATTCAACACGGTGAATCCCAAACTCGAAACTCCGTTAAGCTCCAGAGAGAGAGGCTGAAAACCGCCAGTTCTTGCCCGACGGATGGGAGCCGAATCGCGGATCCGAGTTTTCTGATGAATAGCCCCAAAACATGGAGGTTGCGAACGGCGCCGGCTTCGCTGACCAGAGCTCTCTCAGATTCAAAGTTTTAATCGCAGCCTGGAACATACATGTTTCGGAACCAATGTGTAACTAGACAGTTACAATATAACATTTATATTAATTAACCCAGTTAATGCCTTAAGAGAAAGAGTTTGGTGGTCAATTACTACGGAAATGTTGTGTCTTACTAATAATAACAGATTCCGCGGTCAATAGAAGTCTCTGTGGTAGTAATTGACCACCAGACTCTTTCTCTTAAGGCATTAACTGGGTTAATTAATATAAATGTTATATTGTAACTGTCTAGTTTCGAGTTTGGGATTCACCGTGTTGAATGGGGCGTCTGAACTAAGCGAGGACCTCATGCGCATGCGCGGCGAAGAATGCGGAAGCGCTCTTGCACTCTTCCGCTGGCATTATGCTACACGGTCATTGAGGTATGATGTCAGCCATGTCAGCGCAGAGCCAGCCACTCCCATTCCTGCGAGGGCCGCGAGGAGGATCTGATGGTTGACTGTGTCGAAGGCTGCAGATAGATCTAGGAGAATCAGGACAGAGGAGAGGCCTTTCGCTTTTGCTAAGTGAAGTGCCTCTGTGACCGCAATGAGGGCCGTTTCTGTGGAGTGGCCAGTCCGGCAGCCAGACTTTATTGATCCCCTTGGGGGAATTCAGGAAATAAAAAAATAGATAGGCTGCTTTCGTGTCAAATTCAGTAGCAGAGTAAGTAGCAACAATCTTCTCCTGGTGACATCTTTTATAGGTGGAGCTCTGATCAGGTGATATCTTTTATAGGTGGAGCTCTCATCAGGTGATATCTTTTATAGGTGGAGCTCTGATCAGGTGATATCTTTTATAGGTGGAGCTCTCATCAGGTGACATCTTTTATAGGTGGAGCTCTCATCAGGTGACATCTTTTATAGGTGGAGCTCTAATCAGGTGACATCTTTTATAGGTGGAGCTCTCATCAGGTGACATCTTTTATAGGTGGAGCTCTCATCAGGTGACATCTTTTATAGGTGGAGCTCTGATCAGGTGACATCTTTTATAGGTGGAGCTCTGATCAGGTGACATCTTTTATAGGTGGAGCTCTGATCAGGTGACATCTTTTATAGGTGGAGCTCTCATCAGGTGACATCTTTTATAGGTGGAGCTCTGATCAGGTGACATCTTTTATAGGTGGAGCTCTGATCAGGTGACATCTTTTATAGGTGGAGCTCTGATCAGGTGACATCTTTTATAGGTGGAGCTCTCATCAGGTGACATCTTTTATAGGTGGAGCTCTCATCAGGTGACATCTTTTATAGGTGGAGCTCTCATCAGGTGACATCTTTTATAGGTGGAGCTCTGATCAGGTGACATCTTTTATAGGTGGAGCTCTGATCAGGTGACATCTTTTATAGGTGGAGCTCTGATCAGGTGACATCTTTTATAGGTGGAGCTCTAATCAGGTGACATCTTTTATAGGTGGAGCTCTGATCAGGTGACACCTTTTATAGGTGGAGCTCTGATCAGGTGACATCTTTTATAGGTGGAGCTCTAATCAGGTGCCTGGTAGTCGATAGAGGGCAGTTGCACAACGATGACACACAGTGTGTGTGTGTGTGTGTGTGTGTGTGTGTGTGTGTGTGTGTGTGTGTGTGTGTGTGTGTGTGTGTGTGTGTGTGTGTGTGTGTGTGTGTGTGTGTGTGTGTGTGTGTGTGTGTGTGTGTGTGTGTGTGTGTGTGTGTGTGTGTGTGTGTGTGTGTGTGTGTGTGTGTGTGTGTGTGTGTGTGTGTGTGTAGATGTTATTATCACATTTAAACACCTAGACATTACATCTTCACGGCCCTGATAGACATGTAATAACTAAGGTAAGCAATTATAACAACAACTAGGTGTATTTAGTCCCTCTCCAAGACAGTATTATCGACCACGATAATAATAAACTGTATTTGTATAGCACCTTTCAGCCCAACGTGCTTTACAGCAGTAATAATGTAGACATAAAACAGACATAAAATGAGCATAGAATTGGCATTAAATCCTCCCAAACATTTGTTGTTAAAATCTATGAAAAGTGTAATAGATTGGGGGTACATTACTGTAATGTACGTACAATAGAAACATCTACAAATGAAAAAAGGAAGGCTAAAATAGATGCATGACACGTGTGTGTGTGTGTGTGTGTGTGTGTGTGTGTGTGTGTGTGTGTGTGTGTGTGTGTGTGTGTGTGTGTGTGTGTGTGTGTGTGTGTGTGTGTGTGTGACTCCAGATATGGTTGAATTACCAATGATTGTGCTTCAGATGTGGTCGTCTCAACACAGCTGCCAGTGATGATGACCATAATGCCATCAGGCAACCGTGGTTTCTGGGATGTTGTGATGTTGTGGGTTTTATGTCCCGAGATTGAAACATCGCAAGACGGAACGTAGACAAATAAGTCAATACAAAGGACATGCTTTGTGTCTGGAGATGAAGTTATTTTCTTGGCGCTCTTGGACTCTCTGTGGCAGCGAGCTCCAGACGAGAGAGACACACGTGGGGCGTGTTATCTGCCCTCAGACACACAGCGAGCTGCTCCAGGAGGCTCCAGCAGCATCCTGGATACATTCAGAGGTACAATCTGTATGGTTTGGCTCGGAGTTTAGTAACGTATTATTATATTGTGAATGTATGTCTCCAGACCTCTCTTGGCAGAGCCTGCGGTGTGGTCAGCAATAGCACCCCCCCCCCCCCCCCATCCAAAATCTAGAGCGCTAAATCTCTAATGTGTGTGTTGTGATCAAATATCTGAAGTTGATCCATATAGACAATGCATTGAGAGAGATGGTAAATATGAAACTGAGAGCACCCAGAGTTCATAGCTCCAGACTTTATGCCTGATGACGTCACAAGAGGCTGACTCCTCTGGTCTCTCTGGCTTCGAGAGAGAGAGAGGAGCTCATGTTCACTGATCCTCACTGGAACATGGAAATAACATCTTCATCCAGGTGCTGGTCCTCCTTAACCCTTTCACTACCACACTACAGAATGTTTTGATCTATTTTTTCTCCCATTTTTCTATTTTTCTCCCATCCCAATTTCGTATTGTCCAATTCTACCCTCCCTTGTCTCGAACGTTGTTAGACCATGCCTCCCACAAGCCGGCTGCAATGTGGATGAAGCCTTGCATCACATGTCCCCTCCGGTACACGAGGAGGCAGCCGTCACATCTTTTCACCTGCACAGCGCGATCTCTCAGCGGCGAGGGTCTGCGTGGGAGGGACACCAACCGACCTGTAGGAGTCGCTGTCCACAATGTCCGATCCCCACCCACCAGCTTCCCACCCCTAACACTGCCAATTGCGTTAGTATGAGCGACCAGCCAAGCTGGTAGCAATGCCGAGAGGTGGGCTCGAACCCAACATCTCCTGCATTAGTGCCGAGCACCTTGCCCACTGCGCCACTTAGCCGCCTCACACTACAGAATGTTAACCCTTTCACTACCACACTACAGACGGTTAACCCTTTCACTACCACACTACAGATGGTTAACCCTTTCACTACCGCACTACAGGCGGTTAACCCTTTCACTACCGCACTACAGACGGTTAACCCTTTCACTACCACACTACAGAAGGTTAACCCTTTTCACTACCACACTACAGGTTAACCCTTTCACTACCACACTACATAAGGTTAACCTTTTCACTACCACACTACATAAGGTTAACCCTTTTACTACCACACTACAGAAGGTTAACTCTTTCACTACCACACTACATAGGGTTAACCCTCTCACTACCACACTACAGAAGGTTAACCCTTTCACTACCACATTACAGAATAGTAACCCTTTCACTACCACACTACATAAGGTTAACCCTTTCACTACCACACTACATAAGGTTAACCCTTTCACTATCACACTACAGAATATTAACCCTTTCACTACCACGCTACATAAGGTTAACCCTTTCACTACCACACTACAGAAGGTTAACCTTTTCACTACCACACTACATAAGGTTAACATTGCACTACCACCACACTACAGAAGGTTAACCTTTTCACTACCACACTACAGAAGGTTAACCTTTCACTACCACACTACAGAAGGTTAACCTTTTCACTACCACACTACATAAGGTTAACATTTCACTACCACACTACAGAAGGTTAACATTTCACTACCACACTACAGAAGGTTAACCCTTTCACTACCACACTACAGAAGGTTAACATTTCACTACCACACTACCACACCAAAAAATCTACGCCCGCTTGCCTCAACGACTACCGCCCTGTAGCCCTCACCTCCATAGCCATGAAGTGCTTTGAGAAGCTAGTGAAGGGCTACATCTGTTCCTCCCTCCCCATCAACCTGGACCCTCTGCAATTTGCATATCGCCCCAACAGGTCCACGGAGGACGCCATAGCCCATGTGCTGCACACAGCAGCATCACACCTGGACAAGAGGCAGGGGAACTATGTGAGAATGCTGTTCATCGACTACAGCTCAGCATTCAATACCATAGTCCCCTCCAAACTCATAGCCAAGCTCAGGGACCTGGGCTTGAACTATGACCTCTGCCAGTGGGTCTTGGACTTCCTGACGGGCAGACCCCAGGTGGTAAGAGCAGGCAACTGCACCTCCTCATCCATCACGCTCAACATAGGGGCCCCCCAGGGCTGTGTTCTGAGCCCCCTCCTCTACTCCCTGTACACACATGACTGCGTAGCACAGCGGAACAACAACACCATCATCAAATTTGCTGATGACACAGTAGTGGTGGGCCTGATCTCTGCCAACGACGAAAGGGCCTACCTGGAAGAGGTAGAGAACCTGTCACAGTGGTGTCAGGAGAACTGCCTCTCCCTGAACGTCAGCAAAACAAAAGAGATGATTGTGGACTTCAGGAGGTCGGGGGTCAAGGACTACAGCCCCCTCAGAATCGACGGGACACCGGTTGAGAGAGTGAACAGTTTCAAGTACCTCGGAGCCCACATATCCGAGGATTTGACATGGACCACACACATTGACAGTGTTGTGAAGAAGGCACGACAACGCCTCTACTTCCTCAGGCGCCTAAGGAAGTTCCAAGTCAGTCAGAAGATCCTTAGGAACTTCTACTCATGTACAATAGAGAGCATCCTGACTGGCAACATCACCTCCTGGTTTGGAAATAGCACTGCACAAGACCGTAGCAGACTACAAAGAGTGACACGTTCAGCCGAACGCACAATTGGAGGGGGGCTTCCCACCCTCCAGAACATTTACAACAAGCGGTGCAAGGGGAAGGCTAAGAGAATTATTAAAGACTCGAGCCACCCAAACAACTGCCTCTTTGAACTGCTGCGGTCAGGCAAGCGATACCGGAGTCTTAAGGCGAGCACAGAAAGACTCAGAAGAAGCTTCTATCCCCAGGCCATCAGGCTGCTAAACGAACAATAAACACTATGCAACAACCATCAAATGCACACAGCACACACACCCACACTCACTTAAACAAACAACACACTGCAGCACCCACTCTCCACACTTTAGATCACACAAACACACTTTATATTTATTGATAAAGGATTTGCACTACAACTCGTACACCTACTGTAAATTGTACCTAAATTGCACCTCATCCTATTTCTGCCTTGCACTATATAGTATTGTATATTAGTACACTACACAGTATTGTATATTATATGGTAACTCAGTTACGTCTACTCTGCATCGAACATTGTACATATGTCTATACTGAACACTGTGACCTCATTTTTTTACTTCTAATTTACATGCTATACTATGTTATTTTATTTCATACTTATCTTGTCTTGCACAGTCTCTGGAGCGTAACAGTAAGAAGCATTTTGTATAAAAGTATTCTGTACTTCTGTATGACAACTATTAAAGAAACTTGAAACTTGAAACTTGAAACTTGAAACTTGATATCTTGATACTTATTACATTGATACAGCATGATATCTTGATACTTATTACATTGATACAGCATGATATCTTGATACTTGACGTCGGGGCTTGTGATATTCTTCACTGTACTTCTTCCAGACCTTTAGTGAAAGACGTTTCTTTTCTAAAAATGTTACATTATAAAATTGCAATATATCACAGTGTTTATAGTATCACAACATATCACATTATATGAATCGTAACCCCTGGATTGTGATGTAAAACTTGAGTTGGTTGTGAGATGTGTTGTATATTGCTAGAGTCTTGCTGACACACAGCGGGCAGGCAGGCAGGCAGGCAGGCAGGCAGGCAGGCAGGCAGGCAGGCAGGCAGGCAGGCAGGCAGGCAGGCAGGCAGGCAGGCAGGCAGGCAGGCAGGCAGGCAGGCAGGCAGGCAGGCAGGCAGGCAGGCAGGCAGGCAGGCAGGCAGGCAGGCAGGCAGGCAGGCAGACGAGGGTGGGAGATGCATACATCTGGGGCTCAGACTCCCATTATACCAGCTGTGTGTGTGTGTGTGTGTGTGTGTGTGTGTGTGTGTGTGTGTGTGTGTGTGTGTGTGTGTGTGTGTGTGTGTGTGCGCGTCAGTCTGTGTGAGAATGTATGTATGTGCATATACACATGTGTGTGTGTGTGTGTGTGTGTGTGTGTGTGTGTGTGTGTGCGCGTCAGTCTGTGTGAGAATGTATGTATGTGCATATACACATGTGTATGTGTGTGTATGTATGTGTGTATGTGTGTGTATGTATGTGTATCATGTATGTATGTGTGTGTGCACGTATACATGTGTGTGTGTGTGTGTGTGTGTGTGTGTGTGTGTGTGTGTGTGTGTGTGTGTGTGTGTGTGTGTGTGTGTGTGTGTGTGTGTGTGTGTGTGTGTGTGTGTGTGTGTGTGTGTGTGTGTGTGTGTGTGTGTGTGTGTGTGTGTGTGTGTGTGTGTGTGTGTGTGTGTGTGTGTGTGTGTTGAAAGGTGCAGGACAGATGGAGTTTACGTAAGCCCCTGAAAATGGTGTGAGAGGGAGCCTTACCAGTAGAAACATGCCCTCCTCTCCCCTCTCTCACTCTCTCTCTCCCCCTCTCTCTCTCTCCCTCTCTCTCTGTCTCTCTCTGTCCTACCTTCCACCACTTCTCCTCTTCTCCCTTCTCTCCTTTCTTCTCTTCTCTAACGTATTCCTCTGTTCTCGTCGGGTCTTTTCCTCGACCACGCCGCGGTGGATTCCGTGCTCCCGCTCTGTTTGGACTCCCACTGCAGAGGGAGCGGCGTCTACCTGCGGATCTCAGCTGCTGCTCTAAACCGTTGATTGGTCAGATGGAAATTATCACAAAATCGTTGTCCCATGTTCTTGTTTTGTTGGGAGCGACAGTGGCTCAGGAGGTAGAGCAGTCGTCCGGTGATCAGAAGGTTCCAGCTCCTCCCGGTCAGCGTGTCCAAGTGTCCTTGAGCAAGACACTTAACCCCTAACGGCACCTTGCATGGTCGCCTCCGCCCATAAATGTGTGAGTGAATGGGTGAATGTGAGGCATAATGTCTTGTCCCTATTCCTAAAAAGAACAATGTGCGTATTGTTATACCTCACTAACCTGAGCCCTATTGCTCTGACATGCCACATCATGAATGTAGGAGTCGACGATGCACAGATTTGTATGTTGCACCAAATGTACAGTATAGCCACCTTGAATCGTCTGCCAGCTCTGTTAGGGAAATGTTCTTTGATTTTTCTAGCGCCTTCAATACAATATCCAGCCACATATCCTAGCACAAACAAAATGATCCAGTTTAAACTGCACAACTCAACCATCTCTTGGTGCATGAAATACCTTGTTCCTCGACCTCAGTTTGTCATCTGGACAAGAGCTGGAGCCCCCCAGGGAACAGTGTTGGCCCCCTTCCTCTTTGTGCTCTATACTGCGGACTGCAGACACAGCGAGGCCATGTGCCATATGCAGAAATGTTCTGATGATACTGCTCTGATCGGTCTCATCAACAAAGGTGATGACCGGGCCTATAAAAAGGAGATTGACTCATTTGTCCACTGGTGCGATGCACATTTTCTGGAACTAAACATTGAAAAAAACCAAGGAGTTGGTCATCAACTTCAGTAGGAAGAAGGTAGAATGTCTCTCCTGTTATCATTAGGGGACAGGAGGTTGAAATAGTCCAGTCCTATAGATATCTTGGCGTTCACCTGGACAGTAAGCTGGACTGGAAGCAGAACACAGATTCAAAAAAGCCCAGTCTCTGCTTTTTCATTTGAGGAAGCTTAGATCCTTCGACATCAACAGGTCACTTCTTCATGTCTTCTATCAAGGTATCCTGGCTAGCGTCCTGTTTAATGCTGTTCTCTGCTGGGGGGGGGGGGTAGCATCACGGTTTCTGACAAAAATCGTATAAATAAAATCATTAAAAAGACTGGCTCAGTGATTGGCGCCTCCCTCCTGATTCCTTGGAGATTATTATTGCCAAGCGAACTAGAACTAAACTGAACACCATTTTATCCTTTGAAGGCCACCCATATTTTTGATGCTCTGCGAAGCTCATTCAGTGATGGGTTGTCGATGCCTCGACGCTCTACTGAGCGATGGAGAAGGTCCTTTGGCTCTCAAGTTTCAAGTTTCTTTAATAGTTGTCATACAGAAGTACAGAATACTTTTATACAAAATGCTTCTTACTGTTACGCTCCAGAGACTGTGCTAGACAAGATATTTATTTATTTATTTATTTATTTATTTATTTATTTATTAATTTTATTTATTTAATTTATTTAATTTATTTAATTTATTTATTATTTATTTATTTAAATTGTTTAGTCACTTTACGGAAATAACTGTGTGGTTCTTGTGTAGTATAGTTAGGATTAGCAAGTATAGCATTGGGACATAGAGTAAAACTGTATATTGTATAGTAGTGTACATAGGACCCAGGACCCACTGCCTTTAATTCATAGCTAACATTGTTTGCATTTATCTCAGGACTTTTAACATGTCTATTTTATCATGTCTATTTTATCTCTATTTTATTATCTTCTACTTATTTTATTTACTATTGTATTCTTGCACAATCGAAGCGGGCATGGCCACCTGCATTTCACTGTATGCCCTGGTATGTATGTGATAAATAAACCTCTTGAATCTTAACAAGATAGGTAGTAGTATAAGAATAGTAGCATAGTATTAGGTACATAATAGTAAAAAGACAGCAAGTTAGAAGATGCAGAGTGTAGGGGTCTTGAGGGTGTGTGGTAAGAAGATGCAGAGTGTAGGGGTCTTGAGGGTGTGTAGTTAGAAGATGCAGAGCGTAGGGATCTTGAGGGTGTGTAGTTAGAAGATGCAGAGTGTAGGGGTCTTGAGGGTGTGTAGTTAGAAGATGCAGAGCGTAGGGGCCTTGAGGGTGTGTAGTTAGAAGATGCAGAGCGTAGGGGTGTTGAGGGTGTGTAGTTAGAAGATGCAGAGTGTAGGGGTCTTGAGGGTGTGTAGTTAGAAGATGCAGAGCGGAGGGGTCTTGAGGGTGTGTAGTTAGAGACCATTGACCGGAGGTAGGAGGGAGACACTCCCCTCGCTGCGCAGTATGCCAGGTCACTATGTCTGATTAATGATATCCATCATGAGGCCATAAAGGGAAGGATAATACTTGTATCATCACTTGTCATGAAGAAACTCATACTGCAGTACTGGAAGAATGTATAAACCATTCTATTCTATTTCTACAGCTGTGACTGGTCTCTTAAATCATTCATCAAATCATCAACGTATTTCTATTTCACTTTAAGGCTAATTAAAAATAATCTCTCCATTTCCTGGATGACAGGCTGGCCAGCAGTGGACATTTAAATACCTAACCTGCAAACACAAGACTGTTCAGCACAGTATTGATGTAACATATAAGACTATTCAGCACAGTATTGATGTAACACGACTGTTCAGCACAGTATTGATGTAACATAAGACTATTCAGCACAGTATTGATGTAACATATAAGACTATTCAGCACAGTATTGATGTAACATAAGCCTGTTCAGCACAGTATTGATGTAACATAAGCCTGTTCAGCACAGTATTGATGTAACAT
This sequence comes from Notolepis coatsorum, assembly GCF_963971535.1. Taxonomy (NCBI): domain Eukaryota; kingdom Metazoa; phylum Chordata; class Actinopteri; order Aulopiformes; family Paralepididae; genus Notolepis; species Notolepis coatsorum. Next base: position 13,214 of record NW_028169054.1, on the reverse strand, counting down.
ATAAGACTATTCAGCACAGTATTGATGTAACATATAAGACTATTCAGCACAGTATTGATGTAGCATAAGCCTGTTCAGCACAGTATTGATGTAACATAAGCCTGTTCAGCACAGTATTGATGTAACATATAAGACTATTCAGCACAGTATTGATGTAACATATAAGACTATTCAGCACAGTATTGATGTAACATAAGCCTGTTCAGCACAGTATTGATGCAACATAAGACTGTTCAGCACAGTATTGATGTAACATAAGACTGTTCAGCACAGTATTGATGTAACATATAAGACTATTCAGCACAGTATTGATGTAACATAAGCCTGTTCAGCACAGTATTGATGTAACATAAGACTGTTCAGCACAGTATCGATGTAACAAGACTGTTCTCACAGCACAGTATTGATGTAACATAAGACTATTCAGCACAGTATTGATGTAACAAGACTGTTCTCACAGCACAGTATTGATGTAACAAGACTATTCAGCACAGTATTGATGTAACATAAGACTATTCAGCACAGTATCGATGTAACATAAGACTATTCAGTACAGTATCGATGTAACATAAGACTATTCAGTACAGTATTGATGTAACATAAGACTATTCAGCACAGTATCGATGTAACATAAGACTATTCAGTACAGTATTGATGTAACATAAGACTATTCAGCACAGTATCGATGTAACATAAGACTATTCAGTACAGTATTGATGTAACATAAGACTATTCAGTACAGTATTGATGTAACATAAGACTATTCAGCACAGTATTGATGTAACATAATAATAATAATAGCTTCGTTTTATATAGCGCCTTTCAAAAGACCCAAGGTCGCTTTACATAGGGGGGAAAATAACAAAAGTAACAAACATAGTGGACAGACACAACATAAAAAGTGAGAAATTAGGGGTTGAAGGCCAAGTTGAAGAGGTGGGTTTTGCGCAGTTTTTTTGAATGAGTCCAGAGTTGGGGCGGTGCGGAGTTCTGTGGGGAGGGAGTTCCAGAGGGTGGAGCTGCCACGCTGAAAGCTCTGTCCTCGAAGGTCCGCAGTCTGGTTCGGGGGATGGAGAGCTGACCAGTGTCCGTGGATCGCAGGGTCGTTGACTGAGTGTAGGGGTGGAGGAGGTCAGTGAGGTACTGAGGTGCCAGGGCGTGAAGGGATTTGTAGGTGAGCAGGAGGGTTTTGTAGGTGATGCGGGATTTGATGGGGAGCCAGTGGAGGTGGATGAGGGTGGGGGTGATGTGCTGCCAGGGTTTGGTGCGGGTTAGAACCCTGGCAGCTGAATTTTGAACATACTGGAAATACATACGGAAAGTGATGGTCGGAGTCTGGAGATATTTCTGAGATGGAAGAAGGCGGATTTGGTGACGGAACTCACATGGGCTTGGTAGGAAAGGGTAGAGTCCAGGATAACGCCCAGGTTGCGGACCTTAGGGGATGGGCAGATGGAGCAGCCGTCTATGTTGAGGGTGAGATCCCCAACCTTCCGGAGCAGGGCCTTGGGTGCCACAACCATGAGTTCAGTTTTATTGTTGTTGAGTTTGAGAAGGTTAGATGACATCCATGTTTTTATTTCAGCACTATTCAGCACAGTATTGATGTAACATAAGACTGTTCTCACGGCACAGTATTGATGTAACATAACGCTGCTGTCGGGACAAAACCTCATAACTCCATTTTTTTATTTATTTTTTTATTATATAAATCAACTCCGTAGATCATCCTCCATATGTGTGTGTGGGTTTTACAAAGTTTAATCAATGGGAAAGCATTAACCCGATCATCTGTCTAAACCTCCTAAATCTGTGTTAGTTTTTTTCATCTGCTGAAAAGTTGGGTTTTTGGAGTTATGAGGTTTTGTCCCGACAGCAGCGATAAGACTATTCAGCGAGCACAGTATTGATAACTAAGAGATCCACTCTCAAGTACCCTCTCCCTTTCTCTCTCTCTCTCCTCTCCCCTCCATTCTTTCCAATCTTTTTCTGCTCATTCCATCTTAGTGTGTGTGTGTGTGTGTGTGTGTGTGTGTGCGTTTGTGTGTGTGCGTGTCCATGTTATTAAAACTGCTGTATGTTTCTGCTTAAAACTCAGCTTTGGGTCCATTTCAAGAATTCCACAAGTTTTTAAAGTCACTTTGATCATTTAGTGGATTTTGGTGAGGATGTGGGCGTGTGTGTGTTTGTGTTTGTGTCTGTGCGTGTGTGTGTGTGTGGGGTGGGGGGGGGGTGCGTGTGTGTGTGTGTGTGTGTGTATGTGTGTGTGTGCGTGTGTGTGTGAGAGAGAGAGTGTATGTGTTGTGTTGTGTTGTTAGTGGATTTGCGTGTTTGTGCGTGTGTGTGTATTAGGGTTGCGTACCGAACTCTGTACTTTTAAGGATACCGACCGAATTACGCCTGTACTATTGAGTAACGATTCACCTTCGATCAATCGGTGCCACATATTGGTACCCAAGACCCGCCCAGGCAGTTCGAAAATTATTCGAATTCCAATGACACGCAATTGTCATTTCATTATAGACACAGACCAGCTCGAGCAACGGGTCCAATGTGTCTAACATGCTTTGCATCCTCGCCATTTCTGTATGTCCACATCACGGTTCCTTAAGCTTACCCCCCATTTTGCAGAAAACAAAAGCGATTTGCATACCTTTTTTGCAAAGTTTAGCTTTATACATTATAATTATAGCACATGCACAGGTCTGGTCTCTTTTCAAAGGTAACATTCTGAGGTTGCTAAGTCATTAAAGAAAAATCACTTTGAGTGCTAATGTATTAGAGAAACAGAGGTTTGAACACACTGAAATAAAATATCTTTCCTTACTTTTTTGTTGACTTGTTGCCAGATTCCTGTTTTTTTTTTTTATCCACTTTTTCTCCCATTTTCTATATTTTCTCCCATCCCAATTTCGTATCATCCAATTCAACCCTCCCCTGTCACGGACGCTGTTTCTTGCCTCCCACAAGCCGGCTGCAATGTGGACTAAGTCATACATAGCACAAGTCCCCTCCGGTACTTGAGGTAACAGCAGTCGCATCTTTTCACCTGCGCAGCTCGATCTCTCAGTGGCGAGGAGTAACGCGTGGGAGGCTCACGCTGCCCCCGACACTTCCTGATTCTACTGCGCAGGCGCACCAACCGACCTGTAGGAGTCGCTGTCCACAACGCCCGATCCCCACCCATCAGTTTCCCACCCACTAATACGGCCAATGTGTATTAGTACGGACGACCAGCTAAACTGAAAGCAAATGTGGAGCGCTGGGCTCGAACTGACGAGCCCAGCGTCTCCAGCATTTCGTGGCGAGCGCCTTGCCCACTACGCCACGTAGCCGCCATCAGATTCCTGTTTTTAAGTTCCAGCATAGAGGTATGAGCTGGAAAACACAGCGGTTCCATAGCCTGAAGTCTTATGTAGTACAGGTCAAAATTTTATAAATATCCATTTACATTTACATTTACATTTAGTCATTTAGCTGACGCTTTTATCCAAAGCGACTTACAAGTTCTGTGCGACAAGACAGCAAGAAGGGTATAACTCTATCAGCTGAGTAACAATGTTCATCAAAGTGTTGCGTGTTACAGTGTAGGTTAGTTTATTAGGACAAGTGCATGACATTAAGGTTAGTCTGGGTTAGATTTTTTTTTTTTTTTTTTTTTTTTATCATTTCAGATAATGGTTGAAGAAGTGAGTCTTTAGTCGACGGCGAAAGATTGGACGGGATTCGGCTGTCCTAACTGGGATGGGTAGTTCATTCCACCATTGTGGGGCAAGGACTGAGAATAGGCGGCTTCTCTTTGATGACCCTCCGGGAGCTTGGATAGGAGTAGATCTGAGGCGGCCAGAAGACGCAGAGCGTAGGGGTCTTGAGGGTGTGTAGTTAGAGACCATTGACCGGAGGTAGGCGGGAGCGGTTCCCTTTGCCGCACGGTATGCTAGGTCGAGGGCCTTGAAGCGGATACGTGCAGAAATGGGGAGCCAGTGCAGGTCCCTAAGAAGTGGGGTGACATGGGCTGACTTCGGTAGGTTTGAGATCAGGCGGGCCGCTGCACGTATCCGCTTGAGAAAGGTTTTGGTAAAGTGTGTACCAGTAAAAATACAGCGTGATTATCCAAGATGGCCATCCACTTCAATGAATTCTGATGGGCTGACCCCTATTAGTCGATTAGTCGACTAATCGGTCGAAAGGAGCCGTAGTCGACTGACCAACCTCGAATATAATAATAAAAAAAAAAAAAAAAAAATATATATATAAATATATATATATATTTTTGTATCATTCTTTCCAAATGATAAAAGAAGCGTGGCTAACGCTAATGGCACACATACCAGAGGCTAACTGCCTACGAAAACAGGCACAGAGGCACTGAAAGACGATTTCACCCATCTAATGAACACACTAGACTAATCAAATATCAAGATGTATCCATCAGTGGACCAATTGCATGCTTTTGCAGAGGACAAGAAGCCTTCAGTCGACTCCTTCAGACATTAAGCACCCCCCACAGCCCAAATGGAATGATAAAAAATAATAGTCGACTAATGGCAAATTTTGGCCAATCATAGTCGACCATCCAAATCCTTAGTCGGGGACAGCCCTATGAAGCTAATTCATGCATTCATATCTAGCCGGTTAGACTACTGTAATGCACTTTTCACAGGTCTCCATAAGAAAACCACAGAGAGGCTTCAAAAGGAGAGAGCACATTAGTCCAGTCTTAGCTGCTTTACACTGGCTTCCTGTAACATTTAGAATTTACTTTAAGGTCCTTCTCCTTACATACAAAGCTCTAAATGGACAGGGACATCGCCAACACTCTAATAAATTACAGACCAGCAAGAACACTGCGATCATCAGCTACTGGACTACTAGAGACTCCCAGAAACAGTCAAAAGAGGATTGGTAATGCAGCCTTTATCAACTATGCCCCAAAACTGTGGAACAAACTACCTCAAAACATCAGGGAAGCCAACTCACTAGACATCTTCAAAAGACAGCTTAAAACCTATCTCTTTGCTCAAGCATTTCAATGAAACATCAGGGATATCCTGACACAAATTGTACTTTACCTGCACTATTCTTACCCTACCTACTTTCATACACTTCCAATCAAATTCATATGTCGGTTCTATGCTAATTATATCTCACTACCTCCTATGCACTGTCATTTTAAGAGCACTGCTCTGTTGTAATTCAAAACTGAACTTTGTAAAGAAACTCAAACTTAAGAGCGATGCTCTGTTGTTAAGTTGTGTTAAGAGCGACGGACTGCTCTGTTGTATGTTAGAGCGATGGACTGTTCTGTTGTATGTTAGAGCGACGGACTGCTCTGTTGTATGTTAGAGCGATGGACTGTTCTGTTGTATGTTAGAGCGACGGACTGCTCTGTTGTATGTTAGAGCGATGGACTGCTCTGTTGTATGTTAGAGCAATGGACTGCTCTGTTGTATGTTAGAGCGATGGACTGTTCTGTTGTATGTTAGAGCGATGGACTGCTCTGTTGTATGTTAGAGCGATGGACTGCTCTGTTGTATGTTAGAGTGATGGACTGCTCTGTTGTATGTTAGAGCGATGGACTGCTCTGTTGTATGTTAGAGCAATGCTCTGTTGTATGTTAGAGCGATGAACTGCTCTGTTGTATGTTAGAGCTATTCTCTGTTGTACGTTAGAACTTTATAAAGAAACTCAAAGTACTAAGAGCGATTGTTATATATATTTTTTTAACAATCTTATCACACTTTTTTACTGTCCGTTCTATTTTATTATTTTTAGCCTATTTTAAACTGAATCAAACCGCACTTTTTTACTCTATCTAATCTATTCTATTTTATTATTTGTATTACTGAAGAACTGTGATTTGCCTAACCTTGCTACCTCTCTATCTCTTTTTTTATTAACATTTTCATGCTCGCTTATGTCTGTATTTTTTACTGTTGTGAAGCACTTTGAACTGCAACCTCTGTATGAAAAGTGCTATACAAATACAGTTATTATTATTATTACTGTATCTTGTGTTGTGTTGTGACTGTATGTTGTGTTGTGTTGTGACTGTATGTTGTGTTGTGACTGTATGTTGTGTTGTGTTTTGTTGTGTTGTGACTGTATGTTGTGTTGTGACTGTATGTTGTGTTGTGACTGTATGTTGTGTTGTGACTGTATGTTGTGTTGTGACTGTATGTTGTGTTATGACTGTATGTTGTGTTGTGTTGTGACTGTATGTTGTGTTGTGACTGTATGTTGTGTTGTGACTGTATGTTGTGTTGTGACTGTATGTTGTGTTGTGACTGTATGTTGTGTTGTGACTGTATGTTGTGTTGTGTTGTGACTGTATGTTGTGTTGTGACTGTATGTTGTGTTGTGACTGTATGTTGTGTTGTGTTGTGTTGTGACTGTATGTTGTGTTGTGTTGTGACTGTATGTTGTGTTGTGACTGTATGTTGTGTTGTGACTGTATGTTGTGTTGTGACTGTATGTTGTGTTGTGTTTTGTTGTGTTGTGTTGTGACTGTATGTTGTGTTGTGTTGTGACTGTGTGTTGTGTTGTTGTGTTGTGACTGTATGTTGTGTTGTGACTGTATGTTGTGTTATGACTGTATGTTGTGTTGTGTTGTGACTGTATGTTGTGTTGTGACTGTATGTTGTGTTGTGACTGTATGTTGTGTTGTGTTGTGTTGTGTTGTGACTGTATGTTGTGTTGTGTTGTGACTGTGTGTTGTGTTGTTGTGTTGTGACTGTATGTTGTGTTGTGTTGTGACTGTATGTTGTGTTGTTGTGTTGTGACTATATGCTGTGTCTTACAGACTGTTGTGTTGTTGTGTTGTGACTATATGCTGTGTCTTACAGACTGTTGTGTTGTTGTGTTGTGACTATATGCTGTGTCTTACAGACTGTTGTGTTGTTGTGTTGTGACTGTATGTTGTGTCTTACAGACTGTTGTGTTGTTGTGTTGTGACTGTATGTTGTGTCTTACAGACTGTTGTGTTGTTGTGTTGTGACTGTATGTTGTGTCTTACAGACTGTTGTGTTGTTGTGTTGTGACTGTATGTTGTGTCTTACAGACTGTTGTGTTTCACTGCCAAGATGGGCATTTAAATGTCATCACACCAAGCTCCTGCAACAGCTGTGAGTTTGAGACAAGATAGAGAGAGAGAGATAGAGAGAGATGGGGAGAAAGAGAGATTGTGTGTGTGTGTGTGTGTGTGTGTGTGTGTGTGTGTGTGTGTGTGTGTGTGTGTGTGTGTGTGTGTGTGTGTGTGTGTGTGTGTGTGTGTGTGTGTGTGTGTGTGTGTGTGTGTGTGTGTGTGTGTGTGTGTGTGTGTGTGTGTGTGTGTGTGTGTGGTGTGTGTGTGTATGTGTGTGAGAGAGAGATGAGGAAATAAGGAGTGAGATAAGGAGATGAGGGAGAGAGAGAGGTCTGGTCAATAAAGTATTTAATTATACTGTTTACTAGTTGGTTAATTGGCAGGCCTGCAGTGCACATATCTTTGAGTTAACATCAACACACACACAGACACACACACACACACACACACACACACACACACACACACACACACACACACACACACACACACACACACACGCAATAGAGATGAAATCTGAGTATTTGTCTGCGTGTTTACAGCTGTTCCATATGCAATTATGATTTTATTAACAAGTGTTAGATTGTTGTTTTTCTGGATAAGACTGTTTCTGGACTGTAAAGCACTGTGTTTCTCAGTACTGAGTGTTCCTAGCATTTCCCAGCGTTAGCATAACCCCACCCCAAATATTAACTAACCTGCTAATCATCCCCCTAACCCCTAACCATAACGTAACCCCAATCTTAACCTAACCTTAACCATTCCCCTAACTTCTAACCGCTAAGCATAACGTAACCCCAATCTTAACTGTAACCTTAACCATAACGTTAATTTATGACTAAAAGTATAATGGAGCTCTATGGAGAAACCATGACTCTACTGACTAAAAAGTAATTTAAAACGAAAACAGCTGGATGTCATTTTGCCAAATCAGCCTGGCTGTGAGTCGTTCACCTTCTACATATCTAGCTTTGGCATGGATTGATTGTTTAGATCGCTAGCATGGCTAACAAATGCAAATATATTGTAGTCTGACAAGAAACCCAAGTCTATAGACAGACATTACTACATTTATGTACAAAATCATATCAAACAATGCAAATCGTGGGTCCCCATAGACCCTCTATTCTGTGGCCTTGTGTGGAATGATAGGGAGCCCTGTTTCTGACTGTCTTTATGCATGTCCTGTGTCAAGAAGACTTGTTCCGGTCTCTTCACAAGCCACCCATTAACTGAGCTGTGGTCCAACAAGTACATCATTAGCACATCATTATAATGGTCCAACATTTCTTCTGACATCTGTCTTAAATTCGCTGCACTATGTGCATGTGTTTTGTTTTCTGAGGACCAGTCTGGCGTGTAATGGATTTGGAGAGAACTCTGTTACATACTGATGAGAGAGAGAGAGAGAGAGAGAGAGAGAGAGAGAGAGAGAGAGAGAGAGAGAGAGAGAGAGAGAGAGAGAGAGAGAGAGAGAGAGAGAGAGAGAGAGAGAGAGAGAGAGAGAGACACAGACAGAGGGAGAGGAAGAGAGAGAGATGGACAGTGAGATGATGAGAGAGAGAGAGAAAGTGAGACAGAAAAAGAGAGAAAGAGAATGAGAGAGAAAGAGAATGAGAGAGAGAGAGACTTTGAAAACATGGAGATAAATAACACAAAACTCCCATACCTACTGGGAGAAATACAACAATGTGCAAACACAGCATCAAGATTTGTGAGCTACTATGACAAGAAAAGGACATCCAACGGAATACAACCACCATAAAGACTGTCAATCATACAAAAAAATCCTTCTGTAATGTACTGATTTCTTCTGATTTCTCTGTTTGATTGTTTTGTTTTGTTTGGCTTTGGCAATGTAAACGTATGATTCCCATGTCAATAAAGCCCATTTGAATTTAATTGAATTTCAATTGAATTGAGAGAGAGAGAGAGAGAGAGAGAGGATGAAAGAGAAAGTGTGAGAGTGAGAGAGACACACAGAAAGAGAGGAAGAGAGAGACAGAGAAAGAGAAGAAGAGAGAGAGAGACAGACAGATAAATAGAAAGTGCGAGTGAGAGAGACACACAGACAGAGAGGATGAGAGAGAGAGAAAGTGAGAGACAGAGAGAGAGAGAGAGAGAGAGAGACACACACACACACAGAGAGCGAGTGAGACTGGTTTGCCTTGCTCATCGCCGCTGCCTCAGGTGATTTGAGAGTCACCCTAGGCAGGAACAGGGTGGAAAGGAATCCCAACCTGAGTATGACACAAGAGAAAAATGGCTGCCGTGTGAATATGGTCAACGAAGCGGCGCAGCCTCCTATTGGTTGTCCCTCATCACGATGTCCGTCTCTCTCTCCCGTGTCTCCCACCAGCCGACCCCATCGATGTGCTGAAGATACTGGACCTGTCGGAGGACATGGAGGGCGTGTCCTTGGAGGCGGGACTCTGCACCAGTCGGAAGGGTCGAGAGGAGACGGACCTGTCCTTTAAGATCGACAAGAAGATTCAACTGAGCGCGCCCACAAAGCAGCTGTTCCCTGGTACGTTGTTGTTGCCCCTCCACGTGTGTGTGTGTGTGTGTGTGTGTGTGTGTGTGTGTGTGTGCGTGTGTGTGTGTGTGTGTGTGTGTGTGTGTGTGTGTGTGTGTGTGTGTGTGTGTGCGTGTGCTTCACCATGTGTGTTTGTGTGTCCCCGTCAGACTCCCCGTTCCCAGTAGACTTCTCAGTGATGACGACGGTACGAGCTCGGAAAGGCTCCCAGGTGTTCCTCCTCTCTCTCTACGACGCAGAGGTATGTTGTACACACACACACACGCACACGCACGCACACACACACACACACACACACACACACGTGTGGGCAGCCTCACACACAAACAAACACACTTGCACCACCTTGAACTGCTGTGTTTGTGGAGGAAGAATATCTGCTGCTGGAGCTTCTCCAAATAAATGAACTGAAACGAGAACATGTGTGACGCCAGGAGGGTCCGTGCTGTATGTACAGTATCTACAGTACAGAGGCTCTGTGCTGTATGTACAGTATCTACACCGTGCTGTACAGTAGGGGTGTAACGGTACACAAGAACCACGGTTCGGTAGGGGTTTTCGGTACAGTGGGGGAAGGTTTGGTTTTCCACGTTCCACTCAGGGCTGATGTAGTGTGCAGTAACTAATTGTACTTGTAGGCCTGTCAACGAATATTCTATATTGAAATTAATAATCGACTTTTGAATTCAATTCTGCACGCAGAAAAATGTTCTGCACGTGCGTTCGTTAGTGGTTAACGTACCGTTGTATTTGTTCGGTACACAGCCGTACTGAACCTTAGGTCCAGTACTGAAACGGTTCGGTTATGTGTACCTTTACTCCCCTACTGTATATACAGTGTACACAGTACCAGAGATTCTGAAGAACAGTGTAAAAAGAACCAGAGGCTCCATGCTGTATATACAGTGTAAACAGAACCAGAGGCTCCAGTGTAAACAGAACCAGATGCTCCATGCTGTATATACAGTGTAAACAGAACCAGAGGCTCCAGGCTTTATATACAGTGTAAACAGAACCAGAGGCTCCATGCTGTATATACAGTGTAAACAGAACCAGAGGCTCCATGCTGTATATACAGTGTAAACAGAACCAGAGGCTCCAGGCTTTATATACAGTGTAAACAGAACCAGAGGCTCCATGCTGTATATACAGTGTAAACAAAACCAGAGGCTCCATGCTGTATATACAGTGTAAACAGAACCAGAGGCTCCAGTGTAAACAGAACCAGAGGCTCCATGCTGTATATACAGTGTAAACAAAACCAGAGGCTCCAGGCTGTATATACAGTGTAAACAGAACCAGAGGTTCTGAAGAACAGTGTCGACAGTACCAGAGGGTTCTCATCTGAAGAACAGTGTCGACAGTACCAGAGGGTTCTCATCTGAAGAACAGTGTCGACAGTACCAGAGGGTTCTCATCTGAAGAACAGTGTCGACAGTACCAGAGGGTTCTCATCTGAAGAACAGTGTCGACAGTACCAGAGGGTTCTCATCTGAAGAACAGTGTCGACAGTACCAGAGGGTTCTCATCTGAAGAACAGTGTCGACAGTACCAGAGGGTTCTCATCTGAAGAACAGTGTCGACAGTACCAGATGTTCTCATCTGAAGCTTATAGGGGTGTAACGGTACGTGTATTCGTCCCGCAAATTTACGGTACAGGCTTGACGGTGCGGTACGTGCACCCATACGAAGAATACGTCTCATACTACTAGGTCAGGGGTCAGCAACCTTTACTATCAAAAGAGCCACTTTTCCCCCGTCCCACAAAATAAAATGCTCAGGGAGCCGCACAACCTATTTACCCTTAAAATGAAGATAACACAGTGTATAACGTTTTATATATCCCCAAGCATACCCCACATTTAGCATAAAACGCCTGACAATTGCATACCCAAAGTAATTTGCGATTTATTATACTTTATACTTATAGCACACAGTTTGTTGCATTAATGGAATTATAAAGCAACAAAAAGAAAATGTTTGACTTTTTAATTGCTGTTTTTACCTGTTTTTACCAAAGGAAAACCTCAAACTCGTATGAAGAGGAGAAAAAAATACTGGCTGTGTAGACCTATTTTTAAATAAAACACAGAAGAGGAGACAAAACACTGGTGTCTGTAGACCGACTTTGAAATAAAACCCTGAACTATTCAGGTATATTTGAGTCCTTCCCTTATTTGTGGAACATTTATAAAATAGAAAGTAGTCCACTTTGAAAAAAGAATACCATGTGTAGACCTACTTTGAAATAAAACACAGAAAAGGAGAAAAAACACTGGCATCTGTAGACCTACTTTGAAATAAAACCCTGAACTATGCAGCTCTATTAGAGTCCTTCCCTTACTTGTGGAAAATCTATAAAATAAAAAGTAAATTTTTCATTGTTCGCAAATTTCGCACCACATATCAGGCATACAGGTAAGCCTTTTGTTGACTAAATATCTTAGTTGATGAAATATTTTTTCATTTCAGTGTCACAGTATGACATCGATCTCCAAAATAAGAAAAAAAAATAAAAAAAAAAAGGGTATTTTTTTTTTTTTTTTTGGGCCAGGGAGCCGCAGCTGATTGGCTAAAGAGCCGCATGCGGCCTCGAGGCCGCAGGTTGCCGACCCCTGTACTAGGTGAAACTAGGGTTGCACATTTTACAAATCTATGCTCAATATCTTTACTTTACTTTACACTGGCTTACATTGACCTTTAATGTTGAATATTAAGCTTGTATTGCCAAATTTAGATGATGAATAAAACGTTGAAGCTTGAAAACGTACGCACGATGACAAGCACAGAACAAATAAACAACGCGCACTGACCCTCTGCACTGCAGGCTGTTTCTCCCCTCCCCCCTCCCCTGCCTTACTACAGTCTCGGTTTCACATGAAGTTAAATCCTCTCTACAAGTGAAACTGAAACTAAGTTGTTGCATAAGTTGTTAAGGGGCAGTAGGCAATTAATTTACTCATTGGATGCCTGAACACAGAATGACACCAGTATCACTGACTACCACGGCAAGCCTATAGAACAGTGGTTCTCAAACTGTGGTACGCGTACCACTAGTGGTACTTGGTGGTACTGCTGGTGGTACTTGAAAACATTTCCAAAAAAGCACAAACAAAAAAAAAACGTTTTTTTTTTTCTTTTTCTTTTTTTCAGGCCACTGAACTTAGAAGCAGGACAGGCCAGTGTTTCTGGTTGTGGCGGCGCGATAGTTAGATAACCTAAGTGGGGAACAACCAGGAGAATACTGTAACAGAGAGTAATGCAGTCTAAACAGTCATAAATCTTTAATTCAACTTCAGCCCTGATCATAACCATTTATTTTTATATTTTTGTAATGTCAGATAAAAATGAAGTACTCCCACTTTTCTGAAAAGAGTTGGTGTTAAATCTGACATTACAAAAAATCCATCAAAATCTGTGTTGCTGCTAATCATTGACACATGCCTAGCCTGTAATAACCCCCCCCAGAAAGATGTACTTAGCATTTGATATATTGAAAATATTTTACTTTTTTGTGTTTTTTTTAACACTTTGATTGCCTAAGGCTAAATTCATGATATACCATAGGTTGCCAGCTCTATTTGTCTATGGATA